>NC_054869.1:37829142-38132926 GCF_018320785.1 Cheilinus undulatus | reverse complement strand
AAGCTTCTAGAACAGTTTGGCCCTCTAGGTATTCACAACAAAGAAACAACAGGTTCCTGTAAGCCGTTCTGCTTAAGGACATATAACTTCAAAGTCTGACAACCTGAAATTGCTGAGTAATTCAGGCCAGTTAAACAACAACTGATTGGAGATACTGTTATTTCCGTGTATTACTGAATAAATGGCCTGATTCCCGGCTAATCACAGGACAGGGCGGCCCAAAGGGGGGGCTGATGTGACTAACAGCTCCTCTTTGTTCACACCAAGGTCTCCATCCTGCCTTCAGACCTCCATTTTTAAAACTGAAATGCTTAATTCATCCCATATGCTTTGCCTTCTCCCACATTCATGAGCACACATCACAGATTCATCCACACATATCTCAGATTCTGCCTACATGCCACAATTTTAGCTGCACATGCATCACAGATTTTACCATCATCCCCCCACACAACAAAACTACATTTTACATGAAGCCATCACATCTCACGGATTGTACCTGCACACAACACTGATTAAATCCCCACTAACCTCACATTTTTGAACCTGCACTTGCCACAAATTTAGTATACAGACTTATTTGCACACGAAAGATTTAACCAGTGTTGGGGTAATGTGTTACAAGTCAGTCAGAGTATTCAGACTACTGTTTTGTTGCAAAAAGGTATGTTGCATGTAGGAGTGTAAAGGCATGTGTATTATTACTGATATGGTACAAAAAAGTCTCACCAGCCCTGCATGAATGTCTCATGATTGAAGCTATCTGTCCTACAACACTTGTACTCTGGGTTTGTGAATCAAACTAAGCCTAAATGCATTACCGTGAACTGTCACCCTCAGGGGACAGGGAGAAGGGGACTCAGTAATGTCTGCAGCTGTGTCATAGCATTCATTTCATGAAGTCCGTGTTAAAATCGGCAGAATAGACATTAATTAGCACACTTAATAAGCTAACGGTTATATCATGATGTGTTCAAGGTTGGCTGGAAAATTTGAGGATTAGTGGAAAGGATATCAGTATGTTAATATATCAATAAAAATAAAAACAGTACATAAAGTGTTATATGGATATGAAATATATCTCATGCCATGTCTAGTGTGTCAGGTTACAACACTGCTGGACACACATCACAGATTCTCCCCTGCAAACATCAAAGATTATACCTTTGTCAACTATCTAAATGCAAACATAAAGGCACATTTACATGTGTGGACCACCAAACTTCTTGACCCTTGGCGTCTGTTAAGCTCTACGTTCCCAGTCAGTCAGTCAGTCAATGTTGCATCCTGCTGATTCAGAGCACTGTCACAGCAGCATCAGCACTGGGGGCTACGCCAGACAGACACCATGCAAGCAAAGCCACGTAGACATTATTGCTCCGTGTGTGTTACTGAGTGTGTGTGTGAATATGCGTCTGAGCATGCATGAGTGGTTTAAGTTAATTCATTCTGCATTCTCACGAAATGTATGCTTTGGCTGCATTCTCTAATGTTATTGTGCAGGGGCAGATGGGGTGGCCCTGCGGTTAGAGAGATGGTGCCACGATTTAGAAGTCAGATTTGACAGCCAGTATTTAGCGTTGAGTGCTTCTGTTGGTCTACCCGCACCTGCTCATTGGTTGTTTTTTCACCAGGATAAATTGTCAGCTTAAATGTCTAATTTTGTGACAGATTGGACTTGATAGCTGTTGGATGATAAAATCTTTTGAGTTGATACTAGTGGAAATCCACTTAAGGAATTATCAGAGTTTAAAGAAAAATAACCTCAAACTACACTTATTCAAAAGCATAATTCAATGACTTTTCCTCACTCCCCTCATTCAAAACAACACACTTTTTTAAGGTTTCTGCTTTCACAACGGCACTGAAAAATGACCTTAAAACCACTCTTTTAACCCATTTAGACCTAAGTCTGTCAAAAGAAATGCCTTCTAAACCATAAGTATTGCATAAAAAAGATTTTCTAAAATCTTAGGATTTTCTGAAAAATCTGCACAGAATATTAAGACTACTAAAGTCTTTATTCCTCAGCCTCTGCAGCAGATAGATACATAAAATATATTTTTTTGAAAGCTTCAACCCTTGGCTTTAACTGTTAATAACTGCCTGAACATTTTTTAATATCATAAATCAGCTAGTTTGGAATCTTTAACATCTTCGTTCCTCCTCCTTGTTTTCAAACATGACCCTCATTCACTGCCCCTTGGCTAGCAGCTCTGCAGTCACATCATGAGCTCAGTTGTCACCAGATTCATTGTTTTTCTTGTGTGTTTAGTTGTTTGTGTCTAAGGCAGTGATGTAGTCTGCCTCCATGTCTACCCCTTGTTAACATCACCAGGCATCATTGGTGTCACTACTGCTTAACTTTGAAACAAAACTTTTTTACCCATTAGCTTTTCCAGATTGACAACTGCATAGGATGACTGCACCAAGCACAGAAGCGCAGTGGGTGTGCTCCGACCGATGGCGAGCGACATCGCCAACTGTGTCTAGAGCGCTGTGCCATGGAGCACAACCCTGATCAGCAGGAAAAGATCACGGGAGAACTAAGAGTTCACACAGGAGTAGTATGTCAACAGCAGACAATTTCACCTTTTGGGGTTAATTTATCATCCTTTCCAGTGTAAGTCCATGATATTATTGCTTCCGCCATTGGGTGAGTACATTAGGAAGTTGAAAGGTTAATGTTTGCTTAAAGGATCTGTGGTTTGATGTGAAATTCTTTGGCTAAATGTCCTCAAAAGTTAACTTTTCCTCATCAATGGCGCTGTTGTAGCTCTATGACCAACTGATGTCTCCGTGAACCTTTGCTCTTGCTGCAGGATTAAACGTAATGTTGATACATTTATGATTTAAGATTGGGAGTCCATGCATTGTGTTGTATTTTAAAAGAACTGGATATTCTATGCTTGTGACTTCCTATTTGGTGCCTTCTGATTGACGGTAAATGATGCAGAGCTGAAAATAGACCTGCTGCTGGACTGAAGCGCCAGCTGTGGAACTGCTCTGATAGACTAGAGAGGGAGCGATGTGCTCTGTAGTAGGATTTGCCAGCAGATCACGGCGTGGACGCTGTATGTGGAAATTGGTGGTTAAGAGGTTAAAACCCAAATGTATTTTATCTCATCCAGCTTCCACATGTGTATTTTAATGAATCACGATGCAGTTTGTCAGTCACGTATCTTAAACAAAGAGAATATCCAAAATGAGCTGATGTCGCATCCAGTCTTAAAGGTATTAACACACCAGCATCTCATACAGTCTTGAAGTTATATGTGCACTAATGTAGAATCTGGTCTAAATAGGTTGAAACATTCAAAACAAAGTCTCTGTTGATCTGGATGATATATGAACCTGTCAGCATGTTTAAAAGGCAGTTCTTGTCTGGTGACAAGTTGTCCCAGTAAAAAATGTTGACAATGCATTCTGGAGATCAAACAGGGTAACTTTAGGAAAGAAATGTTGCTGCATCATATTTAAACTGTCTACAAATCCTCTAAGCATAACACACAGGATCACAGGACACTTTATAGTTTTGTACAGCATCATGTAATATTGTATCAAATTAAATGTATTGTAATGCATGTTTGGACCATTCTGTATCATATTAGAATGTGATGTATCATGTATTGTATTGTATATCGCATCATATCATTTAAAATCATATCATATTGTGTTATATCCAAATGGATTGTAATATATATACATATTTTTGCATGTTTGTATTTGCTGCTCTTTTAAGGGATCAAATCCATTGGCAGTTGATGACTATAAGGGGCATCCCTTGGGGTCCTCAGCTCCTGCTGTGCCCTGAGGAAGGTTCCCTCCATAGATTAGACACCATCTGTTGGCACTTTAAAAACCCATTGCCATCTATTGCTCACATAGACACATAGATGACCTCACACTAAGTCAAACATCTGTTGAATTCTTTGGTGATTTCTCCACATTTATTCTTCTTTTTCTTTCTCAAAACTTCATGTTTCATCTCTCCAGACATTGATTTTTTTGTTTTAAGCTTTCCCCTAATCTTATTTTTCTTCCTCTCCTGTTTTCCCCTGCTGTGCTTTCATTTCCCCCTCCCTCTTTTTCATCCATTTCTTTATCCTCCTTCCCCCCTCTTCCACAAGTTTCCCCTCACTCTGTGTTCTTTATCCCCAACTCCTTCCTCCCTTCCTTCTTAAACATCTCCCTCATGCCCTCCCCCGTTTTTGGGTGGGAGTGTTTGGGTGTAAAAGAGTGTCATTAAAAAGATGCCCCCTCTCCTGCTGGGAGTAATCATCTATGAAAAGGGACACATTAATGTTACCACAGCTAACACTGTTTGCTCTGTGAACAAGTGTGTGCGTGTTGCCGCCTGAGTGGCCCGTGATGCCAACATGGCCCACTTTGTTTCACTCAGCACTCCCTCCTCAAACACACTCACCAAATCCTTCTTCAAGGTCACAGTCGCTTGGAACCAGACTGAGTGAGTGCATGTGGGTGCATGTGTGTCTTTGTGCAAATTTCGGTCCGATGCTGAACCCATGAGTCTTCATTTGTCATACCTTTATGAAAAGGGCTTATTCTGTGCCGAATCACACGTATTTTTCACATCCTATTTTTGTAAATTACCATGTAATCCACTGGGCAATTTCACACAAATTGTTGCAGAGCTTAAATGTGTGAATACTTGTGTAAGAAGTAGTGTGTTTCTGCCTTGTTTTTATGTGTAAATTTGTTAGAGGTAAGGTGCAGGAGCTCTACATTTCTACCCTCTTTTTCTACCTGAAATCATGTCTTCATTATAACTGAATGGCAATATTTTTTATGTGAAAAAATAAGATACCAGAATTATAAACTTCATGATCAACTTTAAAAGTTGGTTGATAACACAGCAACAAAACAGTCTTAACACACAATATTGAGCATTTCTGTATTTTATCATGAAAAATTATGGGCAAGATCCTACACGCAGTTTAAACTGACACTTTGGCAACATTGCTAGATATTGAGGTTGTCAAAAAAATGTCTGCTTTTTTAAATACTTTGTGTTTGAAGATGACAAAATCTCCATTATTTCAATAATATATAGCGCCAAAATTCCAGAAACCATTTCTTAGTCTTACTAACCATACAGTAAGCCATAGACCATGCTCTAAACTGCACAAATATGTTGGCAAAATTTGGAAAAGGAGGCAGAGCAGGCAAATAGTTCTCTTCACTACTTCCACCCACTTTTCCAAATGTTGCCAACTTATTAGTGTAGTGAAGTAGTGTGCAGAAGTTTGCCTGAAATCGTGTCATTTGAAATCCATAAATCACCCAATATAAAGGGTGGGCATCAACACATGGTTGCATAAGGACCTGGAGTTACATTTATACATGTTGTGTACACACAAACGGGCCTGAAGTTGGCGTACGCCAATTACTGTGTTTTACCAAAAACAAAAAAAAAAAAAAAAAAAACAAAGTCATGGTGGTAAAACTCTGACCCATGCCTACAAACATTTCAGAGGCAGAGGGAAATTGGCAACACAGTGAAATGCCGGTATCTAAAACAATTTATTTCACAACTTAATTGATATGCATGACCTTATGTTCAATCATCATCGCCTCACCTCCATTCGTCCTGAGCATACGTGGCCAAACCACTACTTTGTGGTTTAATGTAGAAATTCAAACACAAAGAAATGAAAAACAACTGCACTAACTGTCCTTTCATTTACAATTTTGGTGCCAGAATTTGTATTTTATTTGACTATCTTTTGGTTGCCACAGTGATTGGCGTTTTCTTTCATTAGGAGCTTTGCATTGACGGTTTTAGGTTAAAGGAGTATTAAAAGCAGAACAGGTCTTTGCACACATTTCCACGTAGATGGGGATTTAGTGGAGAATTGCATGAAGATGTGAGTGGGTGCTGTTTTATAAATCTGAATTATTTTTGGCGTACGCCATTTTAGATGTTGGGCACATGTACACGTTTAGTTTTGACTCTGTACTCTCTTATGAATGAGACCCCTGGTTCTGCATGTTTCAAAACCTGAAAATCAGTATTTTAGCTTATCAACATTGCCGCTGAGTCTCATGGGTTCTGTGATGTTAAGGCTTTTTATCTCATCACTAGTGCAGAAACATACATCAGTTCTTACAAGGGGAAACATAAGCTTAAAGCATGTTAGTATTGTGCGAATTAAACCTAAATGCAATACCTTTGACTGCCAGCTGGGAACAAAATGTTGCTGTTGGGAGTAGCATGCCCTCAGAACCCTGGCTTTAGCTGCTGCAGGACAATTATCCTCTGTGAAAAATGCTCCAAAACTTTGGTGCAAGTCATTGCACCAAAGCACGTTGCACGTTGAAATCAATGATGAAATCAGCTGAATTTAAGTTAATGAGAAGACTAACGCTGATGAACGGTTATATTATGATGTGTTCAAGGTCAACTCGGTACAATGACTATTTGGTGATTGAAATAAAATGTCTTGATGCGCTCATAACAAACCATTAAGAAAAAGGAAAAGCAGTTTTTGATGAGAATCTTGAATGAATAAAGGTGTGTGGATGAAAAATTATTTTTTTTCCAGCAACATTAAATAGATCAAACAGATGGAATCATGACTTTATAAACTCAAGTTCCATTTAGTTTATACCACTTCTGTGTAAAACAAATTGTCTTATTGTTTTTCCACCAAACCAAAGAAAACTATTGATCCCCATCCCTATCCAATTTAAGGTGTCATAGACATTTTCTTTGCCATGGTATCATACTGGGACCAATATTGTTTGATTTTGACTCAAAACATGATACTCAATTAAATAGCATATTCCAACTAGTGGTTTGAATTTATATAAGTCTTTTTTTACAATAAGGCCTGGCATCATTTAAAAAAAAAAATGTCATCATAAAAAAGATCAAAACAAACAATATTATTCTACGCTATATTTCATTTAAAGGTAAATTAATATACTGTAACTTAAAACCTCGATATATATCCCCTGGTATCTACCCGTCAGTGTTGTGTTTTTGCCCATGTGTACGTTTTTGTAGGTGTGAGCGTGTGGCATCTTTCCGTTTCATCCATCCTCCTGGGGTTTGGTGCTCTCTGGCTATTCTGAAGGTCAGAGATGACACCGTGGGAGAGGGGTCAGTCATCACTGCCATCCCTCCATCTCCTCCTCTCCCTCCATCTCTCCATCTTTCCCTTTCATGTGTTCTCATCTCTCTCTTGTGTGGCTCTTGGTATGTGGACTTTATTAAATTTTCCTCCGGGTGGGTGACGGAGAAGACAGGAGGGGATCAGGGGAGTCATCCCCTCTGCTGCTTTCATCTGTCTTTCCTCTTTCATTCTCGTGAGGGGACTCTGGTCGGTGGGTTCACCCGGTGGAAAGGTAGCCCAGGTACGTCTGCCCTCTCTGGGTACTGTGATTCACAACAGCTCCCTGATTCCATCTGGAGGTCAGAGAGTGGAAAAGAGATAAAAAGGCATCCCTCTCTCTCTATTATCTCTCACTTATTACACTGAGACCGAGCTCTGCTCTCTTTACAGCCTGACAGAAACATAAAAACTTTGTTCTGCAGCTCTGCTCTTCTCATCAATCTCTTTCAATCAATAGAAATTAAGAAATGTGCTTCGCAACAGCACAACAAGGTCCAGTCTGGAACTGCTCTGCAAATTCAGTGAGATGTTAAGCTCTTCTTTTAATGAAAGAGTCAACAGAGCCTGTTCTGCAGATGCACACATAAATAGCAGCCTAGTGCACACAAACTGCATGTTAACATAAAAGATTGAGTAAAACATGGACGTAGACTCTGTGATGTCACCTGCTGGTTACTGAAGGGGAATTTTGGAGCATACTGAAAATGCCATCCTTGCATACCTTAGAGGTGGAGCCAAGGTGAACCTTTAGCAAACAGGTAATCAGCAACATCCCCAATTATGCATATTTCTTATGGTTCAGCCTTACTAACTACGGTCATGGCGCAGTGATGGACCGCTCAGCCTAGTCCATCTCTGGTGCAGGCTTGCTTTTTCTGAATAAGGAGTATTTTTTAATAAAAACTGCACTTGATAATGTTACTAACTGGTTAACCACCGCTGTCATTTCATGGATGAATATCACACACTGAGGGAGAAAAGCTTTGTGATGCAAGAGACACACAACCTTTTGGATGCAGGACCAGAAAGCACATCCATGAAACAGAAACATTGATTTTCTGTTTTTTTCTACATATTCATAAATATTGTTAATATTGTTTTTTCAGGGCCAAGGCCAGTGCAGATTATAAGTACTTTGTAAGACCAATAACCAATATTTGGCAACAGTATTCATTTATTATGGTAAAATATGACAAAAGTTAACCTGCAGGATCAAAGCAATAAAGGAAAATCAACAATTTAGTACTAGTTCTATCAAGATGAGAAACCAAGCTACACAGTGGTAGGGGAAAAAAAGGGGAAGTGATGCCATCGGCTCGCTTTGTAAGTGGCACTGAGGCTTCAGCTTTGATTGGCTAGTTGGCATATGACGGGTTGTGGGCGGACAAACGATGAGACTAAAAACAGAGACAGAGGGGAAGAAACACCTTGCAGTAAAACCAAATACAACACTTTTTGATTCATTAGTTTTATTTGCGATTTGAAAATAGAGCGGCGATACAGAAAATCAGACAAATGCAAAATATTGACCTCAATCCGTTTCGTCGGTCGTATGGAGTTCAGTTTTTATTGAAAGACTCCTCATTCAAACAATTTAGTAAGCAATGGCAGTAGGCAGAGTGCTTTGTCACCATACGGCGTGGACGGTGGGGCCAAAGTCTTGACACAATCATAAAAATTGTGCTATTTAAAAAATCACCCTTGTGCAGTGTGCACCAATAAAAAATGAACTGCTGATGCCAAATTGGTTTGTGAACTTGGCTGTTCACATGTTTATTTCTGCTGTCAAATTTTTATATTTTAACATGGGGTGAAATGGGGATTCCTTTGCTTTTGCAACAAGCCTCATGTGGACACTCAAGGAATTGCAGAGTTGTTGCACATCCTCATTGGCTTTATTTTTAAACATCAGTGGCTGCCAGTTGGTTAACATGTTACCACATGGCAGTGATTAACTCTGTGTACTTGTTTCAGTGGGATAAGCGTATATGCAGCAATTACAGCTGTTTATAAGCTAATAAAAGGGTTTTATTCATTCCTTATCTACTGTGATAAAGAAGCAGTGATTTCTGTTTTTATTTATGATGTGAGTGTTGTTGAAGGGTTGATTACTTGAGAAGGTAATAGATAAGACACTTGGGGGATTAAAGAGGCAAAGCAGCGTAATGGAAAATGTCCTGTGATATAATGTATATAAACAGAGAGGGTGGCAATTTAAAAGTGAAGATTCAATATGGGGAGAACTAGTCTGTGCAATCCTACTTCCGTTTAATTTGTTTACATTGACGTAAGTGTGTAGTGAATTCAAGATAAAGAAGTGGATATTACTCCTCTTTCATTGTGTTTCTCAGAAGCTGCTCTGCTGTGAGCATGTTTTTTTTATACTGTTTTGAATCAGATTGTGGTCTGCCCCGAGGCGTCCTGGCTCACACTGTCTCTGTTGCAGCCAGGGAATCAAATGAGGTAATTGATTGCTTAAAATGATCCTTTTCCCTTTTGTTCACCACTTAGGCTGTCAGTGCACCACAGCTTGTTTATTGGCAAAGACCTTCCCCACAGTGAAGATTGGTATATAATCAACTATAGCCAATATTACAGGCTGCACTTGCCATCGAATAATACAAAACGACATAGAACAATGAAAGAGGGTCTCTATAGTGCCAGTATGTGAACTTCTGCAAAGTATAGAGTACCATGCTGCATCATAGATGCATTAAAGGTAAATTTCGAGGCATTCACTTCAAGTGTCCTCAAACAAGTTTATTATTTTCCCATCCTACTAATTAATAACTAATAATAACTAAGGCCTGCACATCAGTTCATTTGAAATGGAAAAAAGATGGTCAGTCATTCCTGCAGAGAGCGATTCTTCATCATCCTCTGTTTTGTCTAATGTGTTCTTTATGCAGCTGACTTAATGAGACATGACCGCGCATTCGCTAAATTTGCTTAATGTGATCATGCAGAGGTCACAGCCACAAGAACAAATACGTCTCCCAGTGCATGTGTAGAAACTGGTTCAGAACAATCATTGTGATAGCTCCCAGTGGGCAATTTGTTAAAAAACACTCCCAAAAGGGGTTGTGACAGATAAATTATTGCTCTCCCTCTTGTTTTACTCTAAACTCTGCAGCCAACAGAGCGAGATTAATAATTTGTGTTAACAAGAGGGATGCCATCCTCCTATCATCCATCCTCAAATGGTGCCCCTCTCTGCGTTCACCCCCGTCACCCTGCTGATTAGACCTGACAGTTCCTCCTTCTCATCCTCAGAGATGACAAAGTGTTCCTCCTGCGCTCCCTGAGTCTCATCCCTCACCCGTGGATGGCCCGTATCACAGGAGGAGCAGATATGAGACCCGGGAGGAGATCTGTCACGACTCCCCTCTTATACCTGGAGCTCATTTTTCAGCTCATGGAAAGGCGAGCGCGGGACATCTCTTGGTGGTAAATGTGATTTATCCACTAAGCAGTTGCTTGGTGGTGGCCAACGTGGCGATGGAAGCAGCTGCGCTCACAATTAACACTGATTTATCTGCAAGCTCGACTGTGAGACTCTGAATCAGCAGTGGTGATAATGAAGACGCCTCTGGTCGAACGCTGGTGGAGTTTTTAGTGCTACAATCAATCCAGGAGTCAATCTTTGCTTATTTGTGTGTGTTGAAGAGAGCGGAGGACAGTCAGTGAGGTTTGGTTTGTGCAGGAAATGTTAATACATCTCAACTTTAATCCTTTAAAAGACATTTTTCTGAATATGTGCTGTAGTCTGGACTTGGGAAAAATGGAAAAATAGGGAAAACAGATTAAATTCACATTCCAACTTGCCCTTGTTACTCACCAAGACATATTTTTTCCTTGACTGCATAATAGAATTAAATATAATCATCATCTATTTGTTTCCACACCACTGCATTTCTTTTCTCTGGTTCAATAATGGGAGGAAAAGCTCAGCCACATAATTTAACACAACACTAGGCTAACACAAGACATTGTAGGCAGCAAAGACAGGCATTTAGCAGTACAGTATTAGACAGGATTAGGATGATTCAGTGGAGAAAGAACGCACAGAGGATGACAGCTTTAGCCACACATTTCACTAGGTGTCATTTAATACAGCTCCACCACTGAGCCAAAATTAATTCACTCATGATGACTCCCGCTCCTTTTATTTTCAGTTTTTCATACATTAATTCTCCTGTCACATACTTTGCATTCCTGCCTGCTTTAATGGATTTATTTAATTCCGGTCTTTTTTTCTTCCAATGTGGCAGCAATCAGAATACCACCAATTTGCAGGAAAATTAGTCCATTTCATCTCTGTAATTATTGACATGAGGGGAGGGCGGGGGTGTGTTTGAAATGCTCACACATGCCCATTAAAAGGTTGCTTTGAAGCCTGCATGAGTTCGCTCTGTCAACAGGTTTGCCAAGAAACTGAGACATGATTCACTATCACTTTGACAGTTTACCTTCATGTCAAATAATTTACATGCGGTGAAACAGTGATGACGCGTCATAGAACTGGTTAGACCATCAGGTGTGCTGAGAAGTTCTGCAAATACAAAGAGTGATGAATTCAAAACAGCTTTGTGTCGCTGAACAAAACACAGTTCTGTGGCTTTAATTAAAAATAAGCGCTTCAGTATATTTTGTTCACTTGTTACAATGGTTCAAGCAATCATGGCCTCTTATTGTTCTGTGCCTTGGGCCTCAAAATGACGACATTGAACTTACCACATCCTTTGATAATTTTTATTGGTGTGTTCCATGGACACACTTCCTGAATCTCCAACTTTGATTCAGCTTTCCTGCAAAAAATTGAGTGTATAGTGTTAGTTCAGGCAGGCCTCGGAGTCAAGCGCTGCCATAACTGAGATCAGCTGACAGGCAGCTGTTTTGCTCCAAGCACGCTCGCATGCTGCCTTGTTTAAGCTGCAAGGCTCTGCTGCTCTCTCTGCAAGCTGCTCTTGCAACCCTCCTCCACCCCAGCTCCTCCTTTTTTCTGCTTCTGACATAATCAGTGTCATTCTGTTGTTGATGCCTGTTCTGCATGCCACTTCCCACCCTTTCTTATGCTTTCCTTATTAGCATAGGAAGACCAGGACAAGTGCTGCATGAGCTCATGGAAGGGATCCCAGAACAGCCACACTGCTAAAACATGAATAACAGCATAAGTGCTTATAAATAACTGCTAATAGATAAAATTTATTGCCACAAATCATGTGTGTTTCTTGACAAAGTGGTCCTGATTGAACTGTGAATATAAACAGCATTGTTAACTGTTCAAACAGATTGAGATCCGTTCTGCATTGACTGGAAAAGTTCCCTGCTTAGCTTCGACAGCTACCAAACTGCTACTCTCATAAAATGTGTCTGACTATGCTAGTTAGCAGCTTAAGGTGCTTTCACATTATCTCTGATCTCTCATTAAACAGCTGTATCCACACAACTCTGGTCCATTTCATACTCTGAGAAGCATGAAAGATATGGAAGAAGAAAGAGCATCCATTCCAAACAGAGACGAAACAGATATCCAACGTGGTTGTCTCTTCTTTCTTCTTCTTGGCAGATTTTCAAACCAGCTACATGTATACTGCCACCAACTCTATCGGTTTATGTACATTCCCAGTGTGCTCGGGCATGGATCAATGCCACTAGTGTGAAAGCAGGCCAGGGGGCGTGAAGTACAAAACAATTAAAAAAAACCTCACCTCACCGTAAGGAAGTGGCTTGCTAGTCTAGTCGCTTGCCTGCAAGCAAGCTGGTTCGCCTGATGGTTAGCTCTTTTTTCAATCAAAAAAACATTTAGGGTTCCATTACACTTCTGTGTAAGGTGATAAAAGTCAATGGAAAGTCATGTCTCCATTGATTTCTGGTAAATAAAGTTAATAATTTCCTATGGGGCATAAAACATAAAGTAAATATACATCTTCTTCTGTACTTGCAGTGACAAAAAGTAAGGAAAAATAAATGAAACAGTAAAAACAAAGTAATTCAGACCTAAAGCCATGTGCATCTCATCATAATTCATCATAAGCCAAATTCTATGTAAGATGAAAAGCATATTTTCCTCAATCTTTACTGTTGAAGTTTGGTGTTGCAGAGGCAGTAGAGTGGGAGGAATGAGAAAGGTGAAGGGGTTTACCCTAATCTACCTCCAATCTTGCAGCATGTGAAGAAACACTGAGACCAGGTCATGGCTGGAGGTTGGGTCAAGTCCCCAATGTAAACCTACGACATTCTTTTAGCTCTAATGGTGTCCGTGCCTCCTTTAGTCTCCATGTGTGTATGCTAACATGTGTATCCATGTGCATTTTCACACTTCACACTCGTATCAACTTATATTTTCACCGTGGGGCAAAGCCTGGCGAGCAGGGGTCTCCGAGGGCTCCGGGTTTATGCTAAGACCATTATAAAGGCGCGTGATTGAGGACGATTGTGTGAGAACGTGTTTATGTATGTCTGCATGGGGCGCCGACAGGACTCTCTCTGGGGTGGGTTTTAATTCCAAATGGACGTGTGAAGACAGGAGGAGAAAAAAGTGTGTATGTAGGGTGTGTGTGGGTGTAGAGCAGCTCTTAGATGCAGTGTGTAAAATGGTTATTGTAGCGTAATCAGCGTGGCGACCTGAACTAGAGTTAATATTGAGGAGGTTGACCTTTTCTGTTGGCGGGAGACGAGGAGTGCCCTCCTTCCCCTGTGGCTTTGTGCTCACATTTTGGTGCTTTGCAGGCTCACACACACACATATGCGTGCATACACTCAAGTATGTGGGCATAGTCAGCGTTCTGTCAAATGCCAGATGCAGTAACCCACCCACACATACATATGAAACAGACTCAAAGGTGTCAGTCCTGAAAATTTCTGCACAAAACAGGCTTGACTGCTCTTTAAACTTCAAAGTTAAGAGGAGAATAAAGGTTAAAAATGCAGAGAAGAAACTTGTTGGTTGTTCCTGTAACAAAAAACACCTGTTTCACCTGCTCCTATCTGCAGCACAATTTGCATTTGGGAATCTGCCCAGTGATGCCGTCCCCACACCCAGGGGAAAAACGGCTTTCTTTGATCACAAGGAAGACAACTTCACAAACTTCAATTATAGTTCTCTTTTCTACTTTACTCATAGATTTATTCTCTGACTTCATCTACTTTCATAACCCCCCCTCCCATACTCTCACCCCTTAAATCCTCCCAGTGGTATTAAAATTGTGTTTATCCCTCCAGCCTGCCTCTCCCTCTGTGTCTCTGGGTCCCTGAGGAGACATCCAAAGCACAGAGCCCCAGGTAGGGAGCCCCAGGCTGGGCTTGTAGCTGCCGTAGGAGCCCTCACAGGAATTTCCAAGCTCTAAAGGCTCGGTGGTAGCTGCACAAGGTCTTAGGAGAGATATGAAGAAGAGAGCGGACAGAAATAAAGTGCAGTGCAGAATGAATAAAATAGAGTCAGAAAAAAAGGAGGAAAAGAGGAGTCCCTGTGCATATTCAGCACATATTCCTCCCAAAAAACTCAAAATATCTGCCCTTATTCCCGTGCATCGAGAATTTCCGATGCAGTATTTGCAAGAATCGTATTTGTTTAGACAGGTGTTGAGCTAGTCATTCTGCATAATATTATCATCTGGGACTGTGTTTTAAACCTTTGTCTCTATTTGTACACTCACTGATCACTTCATTAGGTACACCTGTTCAACTGCTCATTAATGCAAATATCTAATCAGCCAATCACATGACAGTAACCAGAGCACTGATGCATGTAGACAAGACAATGTAGTGAAGTTCTAACAGAGCATCTGAATGGGGAAGAAAAGGGATGAAAGTGTTAACACTAGAACTGCTATCTGTATACCTAAAACAGCCAATGGATAAAATTTACCCATTATTTTAGTGCATTGATTTTCATAAATAGCATTGATCAAGAGCACATACAATGAAAAGCTCATTAATCACAGAAAGTGAACAAGATCACTGTCAGATGATCTGTCATACCTAAAATCATCTCAGGGCTGATTGCTCCTTCCTGAAACTTCCACAACATTAGCTTCTTCTTCACTCAAAGCACTGAGCAAGATCTATTGACATTTCATGTCTTTATTCCCTGTTGGATCCATGCTGAAGGTTGATCAATGACTTCTGATGAGCAGTGTATTAATAGAAAGAAGGGGATTCTTGTGTGAAATTAAACAGGGGAAATCAATGGTTTCTTATGTGGTAAATTCTACCTGCATGGCTGTTTTAGGTATAAATGGAGAGCCCCTTTGTTTCGTTACATTTTATGTTCCATTTCTAATCCATACGCCACCATTTTTCGTTAAAAACACTTAGAAGTGATTGCAAAATGTAGGAACTTTGGGTCATGTTTTGCTGTTTAGGACAGGGTCCTGACGCTAGACCAGTTGAGAACTACTGATTTAAATCACCTTCTTCCCCATTCTGGTGCTCAGTTTGACCTCCAGCAGATCTTCTCGATCATGTCTGCATGCCTAAATACAATTTGTTACTGCCATGTAATTGCCTTATAAGATATTTTCTTTAATGAGCAGTTGAACAGCTATACCTAATAAAGCGATCGGTCAGAGTATATTCTTTGTTTTGGGTATTTTATGACTTTGTGAAGCACTTCGTGTCTTATGTCTGTGAAAAGCCTTTGATAAATAAGTTGGGGCTGTCAAAAGATTATTTTTAATTACAATTAATCTCAGAATTTCTGTAGTTAATTGCACTTCTGTTATCACATTTTGAAATTCCACTATTCTGCATTTTAAACTTTTAAGTGGAATCAGACATAGAAATGGACTATAAATGATGTGATTAATCTGGTAAAACAATAAAGCATTAATTGTACAGCTTAATTTAGCAATTAACTTGGTTAGTCTTGACAGCCCTAAAATAAATTTAACTTACTTTACTCTCTCATTTTTATGGTGTTAAACATGTCATTCTGCTGCAAATCTGCATTGCTTAAATGGAAATGGAAAGGCTCCCTGCATGTGTCTTTTAAACCCCTCCCACACATGAACTCCTGCCTTCTATTTGTCCGACAGTGAGAGAACAATTGGACGCAGCAGTTTCAGAGGCCCTGTCTCGGCCTCTGCTTTGTACAGGGATAAGATGATGTCCCATGCTAGGAACAAAGCTGGATAATTGACCCCCTTCAGCGGCACTACCGCAGGCTGATGTGGCCCGTCGGACTTAGGCGGCTTCCTGTGCACACACATATGTGTACACATGAATGCACTGACAAGCATAATCGTGCTCCCACACTGGCAGAAATGCAAACAAAACGTCTCGCACCATGCTATGCTTGTTTCTCTTGGACTGAGCTGAAACAGCGCGGGAGTTGGTGTAAGCTGTGTCACTGCTGTCTCTTTTGCCTGCATGGTGCATTCTCACTGATCTGCTGAGTGCCTTTCAGTAGCTGAACATATACACCCTGTAATCTTTTCTGCTTTGTTATACAGCTGAGGTGTAAACTTTCAGCTCTGATGGACAACTATACAATAGGCCAGCTTTTTTCTCCTGTTTCTCTGCGAATGAAGCTTTTTGCTGCTTAAAGTAAGACAGTGGGAGGACAATAAGAAATACTAATCATGCTTGGATCAAGTTAAATTATACTTTTGTTGCTCCTAATCTACTTTTTGTCTCTTAATCCTCTCTTCATTCTCCCTGTGTATGTACACTTTAAGTCGACAATGAAATATGAACATCTTGCTTGCAATCTGAAGATCTTCCATTTTCCCTCCAGACACCATTTTAATCCTGAACGCAGGAACAAAAAGCAGATATTACCTCTCTAGAATGCTGCAGCTCTTATTTAGTATTCAGCACAGTTTTAAATTACTCAAGAGAGCTTTCAGTGTTTCATCTCACAAATGGAATTGATTTGTTTGAGAGGGAAATAACAGAACAGAGAAGTTTGCGACAAAACGTGAGTGAATCTGTCACCCAGTTTTGAAGCTCTCTCTCTCTCTCTCTCTCTTTCTGCCATCGAGCTCTTGCTTAGTGCGGGTCACTCACATCACTCACTCTCAGACGGCCAAAGTAGCATACACTGTATGCTAATTGTTTGCCGCTTAATATGCTACATCAATCAGGACTAATTATGACATTGTTTCAGCACTCAGTGTTGTTCCAGCAAATGGGAGCGAGTGGGAGAGAGAGTGGAAGAGAGAGAGGACTGACGCCTCAGTGAGGGAGCAGAGCACTGATACAAATGCATGTGATGAAGTGAAGTGTATAAAAAAAAAAGTGTAGATTATCTCCCTGTGTGGGTCTTTCAGCCTTCGGGAGCTCCTCTTGTGCTGCTTTTATTTTAACTGAGCTGTCTATTATGATGTAAATGCACTACCTGTTGCTTCGCCTGCAGAATAAAATCCTGTTTTTCAAGTACAAGGATGGTAATTTCCAACTTAAAATACAGACAAGGGGAAAATGCACAGTTAAAGTGTAGCTTTACATGTGCCGTTTCCCTCCACTTATGTTGGATGATTTCAATGGCTGCCACATTAATCGCCTTTCATGATTGATTACCTCAGGAATTCCTCCTAATGGGCTCCTGAAGCACCTCTTGTTACGCCAAATTATTGTCAGTGATTGTGACATGGCAGGCTATCTAAATATTATTTCTTCTCTTAAGAAAACATGCACCTTCTGCTGCGTATGCTCTTTTTCTCCCCTTTACACCTTTTAAAAAAACTTCTTGACTGCAATGTGTGACCTCCTGGTCGTTGCCAAGTGCCTGGGATGGGGGCCCTCTGGCTTGCGAGGCTTTTTAATGGACTCCCAGACAGTCCATTTCCATTGTGTGTGGAGGACAACCCTGGTGAATGCAGCAAATTAATCACATTTGGACCGGGATTGGCTGCCACTTTTCAGTGTGAAGCCCCTCGCTAAGGTGCAACTAGAAGGACCAGAGGGGTCAGACAGGCACAAAATGGAGGGCCAAGGCAAGAACAGGAGGGGAACTCTTTAGTTAAACCCCTACTGAAAGAGGAACAAGGGTGTCATTTTGTATTCCAGCATGGCCTTTTTTTTTTTTTTTTTTTTTTCTTCTCCTGCTGGCATTCCAGTTGCATTTGTAGTAGCGGGTCCATACTTCTTTGTGTGTTTCGCGAGTGTGCATGTAGGCAGAGACAGGGAGCGTTCGAGCTGTTTTGTTGTGGCAAAGGTCAGCTTGTAGTGCCAGCTGGAGAGAGAGGCCTGTGAGGCCCACTGGATTGGCAGGTTTGGAAAAAAAAAGAGGGCGGAAGATTGAATAAAAGGTGGGGGAGGTGGTGAGGAAATGATGCGGAGGCAGGTATCTTCAATCTTTGTGTTCACATAAAAAGCAGGTGCTCCTTCCAGAAAAGATTAAGGCGATGGTGGGGAGGGAGGAGGACATAGAGGGCGGGGAGTTTAATGGCACAAAGAAGAAGAGAAAATAGGCTAAGCACCAAGAGGAACCCTCTTCAGCTCGCTGTGGCCCCTGTTCAGTATGCATCCCCACTGTTGGGATGATAGTGGGGGCAGAAGAAGGCCATTGTTCCTCTCGGATCTTCCTCTCTATTCAAAGAGAGATGGATGGAAGGGAGGAAGAGAAGAAGGCGAGAGACAGAAAGAGGGTCGGGGTGCGGGGTTGAACCCTGACCCACCCCGACCTGCAGACACCCGCCACAACCGGAGTTTTTGTCTGCTCTGCGACCCCCTCCATGTAAAATTGAACCCCTAGAACCCGACCCTTCCCCCTCAGACCCACTCGAGTCTGACAAGGTCAGGGTTCAAACACTGTCAGGGGCCCGGGGCAGTCAAATAGAACTGGGAAGCAGTATTGTGCATATGGTTTTGTGTGTATATATCTCTCAGTGTCTGGATTTGTGTTTATATGATGGTGTGTGCAGTTGTTGAATCTGTGGTCGTGTAATGTAATAAGGGGGTGGATTGAAAAGAACAGCTCTCCCTGGGTTTTAGAGTGGTTAAGCTAATACCAGCTTTATGTTCATTTCAACACCCTTTCAGTCCCTTCTCCTACCTGTGTGTGTTTGTGTGTAGGTACATGTAGTCCAGATTGCTGTAGGGACTCTTTATCATGTGTCCCTTGGTGTCAGTGTACAGAGACGGCCAAACCAACCTAAATGTGTTAACCACTCACAAGGCAGAAAAACCTGCTTTTGTTCATAGATTCAGCTTAACCTTCCAGGGATGCTTGCATTAGCTGCTAGACATTATCACCCTTACTAAACCATCAAACAAATTACTGTTTTTATCAATGAAGTCCGCAATGCTGGCCAGTTGTTGTGTCTAAGCTGCAATGCATCCAGCCACCACTAGCTTGAATAGTAGCTCTGAAGTGTACTGTGATCATGCTCTACTAGCCGGATGTTACTCTGCAGAGTTGACGGATGGTGTCTCATAGTGCTAGATGGTTTAGTAATGTTTTAATCAAGGACACTGAGATTAAAATGTATGTACGGTAGGTTGCGTCAGGCATACTTATATCTACATTAACCTGCAAGGAAGATCAAAAGCTGTTGGTGCTAGCACTGCTAACATAAGCCACATTCAGCTTACTTATCTGAAACTCACTGTGCTTCCAAGATGTTTAGAAAAAGATGAATTGTGTAAATTGGTCAAAACTGGACATTCAAAATGTGTATCAATGGAGGATTGCTTTAAGGACTCTAAAACAAGTATGTTTGAGGTGCTCTTTGGCATGGGATTCATGTCGTCAGACTATTAATGACAAAAAAACTCTGAGTCAGTCTTTTTACATTACATTGATCAAGAGCACATACATAAATTACATCTCTGATTTGTTTCTGAATCCAACCATTATCAGGAAGTGTTGTTCCATTTACAGAAGACTTGTTTGACTCCCTGATGAAGGCTTGATTTGGAAACATGCCAAAAGTAGTATTTGCATGGGAATAGTTAGAGCTGGGCAATTAATCGAAAAATAATCGAAACAGACACTTAGAGCCTATAATGGACATAAACCTGCTGTATTATTTGTAATTCTCTCTCTTCTAAAGCACCACCCCCTTAAAAACAAACTACTGGCTGTGTAGTCACGTGATAGATAGCCAAGTGTTGCAAGGTGTGTAGCCTACTGTAAACCTAAGAGAAAAAGTTCTAGTCATGCGCTCATCCCCATCCAGTCCATTAAAACTAAAACACAGAGCTGACTGTGCAATGTGAGCAGCAAAGTTATTTTATACTTTTTATACAACAGTATAAAAACAACTTATTTTGTCCCCAAAAAGTACAAGTTGTTGATTTTCTACTCTTCTTGGAAAATCTGACTTTTTACAAAAAGATTTTCAGAACAGAGTAGGAGGTTTGGAGTAGAATAATCATTCATTAATCATAATCAAAGTCAAGAGTTCAATTAATCATGATTTTGATTTTTGCCATGATCACCCAGCCCTAGGACTAGCATTACCTGTGGACTTCTGATCATTTGTGAATTGCCCCGTCAGTGTTAGAAAATTCATACAAAAAATGCAATGCGCTGCGCATCTCATTTTTCAAGTGACCTTTCCTGCATGTGTCCTATACATACTGTTAACCAAACTTTCCAGCGGACAACATGTGCTCAAGACAATCACTATTTATAACATATACGGGTCAAAACTTTAACAAATATTCTATGCTGCCCCTGATATATTTTTTTATCAAAAAAAAGGCGTACGAAAAACCACACTGACTGTAAAAAGAAACACTCTAAATTGCAGAGATGCTGATTCAAACAGGATTAAAATTACCTATGGACCTCCGTGTGCGCTGAAATACAGTAAGTAATTTGCCCTGGAATTTTTACTCTACAAATTATGGACATGGTTGATTCACATGGGATTAAAAACAGACGCCCTGCACAATGATTACATATCACCATGGTCCCTAGGTAATTCTAGTTGATTCACTCTTGCATGTGCCCCTTTCAGTCAGACTTAAATGGAGTAGGCGGCCTAGGCATGCTCCACAGTTCTTTTGCCAAGCTTTGACCCGATATGTTGAAGAGCTACATGTGTAGAAGAAAGTCAGGAAAACATGAGTGTTTGAGCGAATCATGTATTTTTCAAAGACATAGTTTATCTCCGGTCAAGTGAAGGAAGCCAATTCACTGGTAGTGATACAAATTGTGTGTCTCTTGCTAACATGTCTGTCGAATGTTTGGTACATGACGTAATGGGTCAACCAGGAGAAGGTCTGATACTTACAAGCTAAAGAGGCCAAGTGGAATCAGACACACTTCCATCAATAAATGGATTTTCCATCTGTCCTTTTATACTTGAGCTGTAGCTCGACCGGATTGTGCATGCAGATGCTGTGATCCAGTATTTAGCCTTGTTAAATAAATTCTAATCAGTTTCTTTAATGTTTTAACCAATTGTAGAAGTTAATTTTAATATTGTTTTATTATCGTTAAGTGTCATAGAAGCATCCCCCTAAAATGGAGAGCGTCTTGTATTTACACAGCTATAGAGTTTTGAAATCAACTATAAATACACCCTACGCCAATCACAGTCACACATATATTCATATAATATTTCTCCAAATTATTTCTTTATCCCACTTTATACTCTGTTTAGTCTTTCATCATGGCTATATCATAGTTTATATTCATTGGAGCGCCCATATACTATTTCGAAATCACGGGAGCCTGACTGTTTCCATGTGTTGGGTTTTATTGCCGGTTTCCTGCCTCACTAATGTGGATTTTATCAACTCAGCATGTGGATATTGATGTTTGAGAGAGCCTCCCACCCCACTTCTTTATTTATTTTTTAAAATTTCCAACCAAATTCTCTAAGTCACAGTTGGTGCTCGAGGTTTAGGAATATGCTGTTTGGACTGACTGAGGTCCTTTACGATTTAGGCACGTAAACATTGGTTCCTTCTCTCGCACACTCACCACATTTACACTTTGGAATAATAGGCTTTTGGGGTAAAATAAATCACCAGAAGATCACAAGCACCCGCCATCAACTGCTTGGCAGAGCATCCTCCAATATAAATGTATTTCATAGGCCTGGCCAGTGATTAGAAAACATATATTAACATTTTCCTCTATATTTCAAGCTTGTCAAATGAAGAGGAGGGAGACGGAATATACAGCTGGTAAAACTTTTTGACTGATGCTCGCTGACTGGAGTGGGAGCATTTAAAGCTGGAGCGAGTGGGAGGGAGACGGGAAAGAGAGAGTGAGAGGAGCTAAATGTGGAAAACATGAGGATGCTGGCAGAGAGGCAGGCAGGCGAGCGGTGGGGGACCAACAAAGGGATGGTTTGACATGGCTCTGTCAAACCAGTGTAATTACTAAACACCCCAAATTACATACCCTCATTTGGTCGTACCCTATCATTTACCACTATCCACATAGCGCTCTGTTTTTCTCCTCCTTTCTGTCCTGCTCATTTGTGCTCCCTCTTTCACCCTCTTTTTCCCCTTCTGTCTACTTCTTCTCTCTTAGTTTCTCCACCTGTGGCTCTCCGGAGGCCTTCACTATAATTTTCCACTTTTTTAAGAATGCAAGGTGGTAGAAATGTCATTTACAAGCATGTGAAAACGTTTAGATCACATGAAAGGTAATATATCTAAACATAAAGAAACCTTACCACAGATTAGGCATTTTTACGGTCCATACATTTTATATTAAGATGGACAGAACAACAGCTGCCTGGGAGTGAAGCCAGGAGAAATAGAGCTCAAGTTTGCAGTATATGTAGGTCACAAAAAATATGTCATTAATGTAAACAGATGGGACGTGGCTAAAAGTATGAAGTCAAATAATTAGGTTTTTTTTTTTTTTTTCAAACCTATAGCCAACTGGATCTTGGGAAAACTACGAGTTCACACGGGAACTGCAAGATAAAGCAAGTGCAATGTGAGAGTAGCATGTTAAGAGTAGGCTTTTTGAGGTCGAATTGCTGTTCATTTTGACATTATTCTGTGATTTTTTTATTCTACCATGGCTGAGTACATAAGGGAATTAATTTTTTTTTTTTTTTTCACAAAAGGATGTTGCCATTTAAAATCCTTTGGATTCCTACTCAAAAAATAGAATCACTGAGTATGTTGACTAATCCAATCAGTCTCTTCCCAACAAACACACTGAATTTGATTAATTTTTTATTTTATTTTTTTTTTCTTTCTATTATGTTTTAGTCTTATTGTTTTATCTAATAATCAGATTTATTTCATTATACATTGATTATTTGTGGAATTATTTAATATGCAAATTTACATTATGTGTAAATATTTAATGTATTTTTATTTTTTTACACTGCTTTGGCAGTAACTGATCTGTTCATGCCAATAAAGCAAACTGAAATTGAACTTCAGTAACACAAGTGGGTGAGAGCAGAGCAGAGTGGTGCCTCAATGCAAGAGTTGCACTTCAGTGGCGAGCTCCATCACTTCACAGGAAACTTAAAAAAAATGTAACTTGACTGCCTAAAATAACCACCAGGCACCGCTAAACTTTATCTACATTTCACATTTAAAGGGATAAAGTTAGGTTAAAATGTTTTTAAGAACTCTGATGGTTTAAATTGTGTCTGGCATTCTTTTGTGTGATTTAATATTGAACTTTATAATTTTTCATCACTGATCTACACCCAGAAAAGAGAACTAAAGTATCTTTAATCACTTTTGAAGCATCTTTATACACAGGCAGTGGTGCTGCGGGTGAAATCCACTCCTAAGGCAATTATTATTAAAGTGCGTTCATTACGCAGCTCTGTCTTCATGCCGGTAATTAAAGCAATACTGTGGCTATATTGTAATACCCAGGAGTGCAGTATTATCGTATTGCACCCCATTCCTACCAAAGTAGTAGAGTAGAGAAGGGAATAACCAACTTACTACTTTGAAAATAACTTTTTCAGAGTAGCTTTTTCTTCTGACGATTTAACAGATCTGATTAATGTTTGATGTAAACTTGATACGTTAAATTTAAGCTTTGGTTAGTGGAAGGGGTGTGGCTACAATTTGATATTTCTACCAGTCAGCTACCTTCTGTGCATGTCTTTGCTCAAAATTACATCACCAGTGCTTTATATCCCAGGGGTATTTTGGCTTCACTTTAGTAAAGTGGATAAAGAAAGGAAAGCATTGTCCATATTTATATACAGTCATTTTATTGCCCAAAAACAAGATGTATAACCATAACCTTGTCCTTTACTGACAGCAACGGTAAACAGTGATGAGGACGGCGGCCATGAATAGTAACACTATCATTTGTCAGCCAAGGTGCTTTCTCTGCATGTTAATTTCAATCTGGGTGTAAGCGTTCACTGAGGGAACATTTATTTACATTTGTCTCCTTACAGTGGGTGAAACATCATTTCCAAAAACTCAGCAGCTCACATTTCCTCAGGCAGAACTGAGACAACCATATGTTTGGAAATCAGGAGCTGGAATGCCCACTGTATACATCTGTGGGCTGTGTATGTGCAGGCTTGGGTATATTCTTGCACTTTTTTAAGTGTTTTAATTTGTGCATGTGGGGAAGAGTGTAAAGTGGTATTAATCCCCTGTGATCACCATGATTCTGATTGCAGCCTTGCTAGTTTGCTTGCATTGGCACCCAAAGTGGCAAAAATCACACACTAGGAAAGTAGCAAAACCTCTGCCACAGACTAAATACCAAACTAAAATGCCCATATCCAGTGTCCCTGTGTCTTACCCGCAGAGCACTCACAGGTTTCCTGTTTGGTTTTTCACTGTGGACCTTTTTGATTGCGTTCAAACCACGCTGCTATCTGAAGTGTGTCGTTCTGTTTGGCGAGGAATGAAGCACTTAGAGAACAAAGTCCCGTTCCAACATTTTGTGACTGTTTGCACAACTCGAGACCGTGTGTATAGATCAGACTGTCAGGGCTTCTCTGTGCCATATCTCTGCTGTGGCAGCACACTGATGATGTCATAAACCTGCTCCAGCCCCTCTAGATCATGGCTGACATTTTCACGGTTGACAGGACTAGGAATGGGCCGAGGAGCTCGCGTCAAGGAAGGGATTCCATTACTGCTCTCGTAACTCATGACTCACAAACGCACTCACATTGTCTAACACTCCACAAAAAGGCAGACTTGAGCTAAAGGACACGCTTCCTCAGGACATCCATTGTGCCCCGTCTGAGAAAGTACATATCATTCCCAAAGAGGACATTTGGGGTTTTTCAGGGTCGAGGAGCGTGTGCTCAGTTGGTCTCTGTGGTGATAATTGCAAGGCGCGGCCTCTGATTTATTGTCCCATCAACCTCACGGAAACCATCAGCGGAGCGATGCAGATGAGCGGAGAGGTAACGAGATGAAAAACGACAAGAGCAACGGAGAAGTGAAAGAGAAGGGGCAGTGATCAATAAGAGAGAGTGGTGTCCATTTGGATAATGGACAGAGGATCATAAGTGAACAGGGTCAGGAGCAGTTTCATTATCCACTCCATCCTAAACTCCGTCTGGTCTGCGTGTAGGACTGTCTGCGCAAGCAGGTATATGCATCTTTGAAACAACGTGTGTGTGTCTGGACCTTGGTTACACACTCCAATCCAGACAGGTTGCGAGTCAGCTCCATTATCTTGCCCATCAGCTCCTTTTTCTCATCCCTGCCATGTTAAGTGAATTAGAACTGAAGAAGAGACTGATGAGACAGCCAGTGTGTACGGCTGACACAAGTCTAAAGACAGCATTAAGTTGGTGCTCATCAAACATCCACATTTTAAAACAATAACTCTTCAATTACGACGTCTGATTTGATTACAATGCTTGAACCTTCAATACTTCATCAAACACTCTTAAATATGCCTCCTAGCATTTCCTGATTCACTTAATTCCTCTCTTTTCCCACATATCCCATCAGGGATGGAACGATACCCCGCAATACAAAAAAAAAAAAAAAAAAACAGTTTAAAAATGTGGATAGTTGAATAAAATGGCCAAAATATTCATTAGAATACTTTTTAATTAACTAGCAGAGCCTCAGTTTCCTGTTCTTAGCTGCCAGGAGTGGCAACCCGGTTTGGTTTTCTTCTGCTGTAGCTCATCTGCTTCAGGGTTTGATGTGTTGTGTGTCTGTCCATTCTCCTCTGATCTCTGACATCAACAAGGCACTTTTGTCCACACAAATATTGCTCACTGGATATTTTCCCTTTTTTGGACCATTTTCTGTAAACCCTAGAGATGGTTTTGCGTGAACATCCCAGTAGATCAGCAATTTCTGGAATACTCACACCAGCCTGTCTGGCACCCACAACCATGCCACATTCAAAGTCACTAAAATCCTCTTTCTTCCCCATTCTGAGGCTCAGTTTGAACTTTGAAAACTTGTCTCGACCATTTCTACATGCCCAAATGCATTGAGTTGCTGCCATGTGATTCGCTGATTAGCTATTGGTGCAAACATGCAGTGGAACAGGTATACCTAATAAAATGGCCAGTGAGTATAAATCACTGTATGGTATATCATCTAATTTGGGTGCTCATGACCAAAACAAAAGTCTTTGTTCAATACTATTTGACATTAAGACTAAGAAATCCAATATGCCTTGAATTTTTGCAGTGGCAAAAGTGGTTTTTATTGTTCTCAAATCAGGTCTTAAAAAGTCTTAAATTTGAATTTTTTAAAGGTGTGAAGGAACCCTGATCACTAAAGAAACTAAAACTACCACCTGGAGGTTAAATGCCTCCACAGGGTATACAGTTGCTGCACAGTAAAAGATGAGAGCTGGTTCAAGAAGAAGGTCTGGTTTCTATGTTAGTTTAATTCACAGGAATCTTACAGGTAAGGGAAAAACATGAGGCCCAATGACTTTCATCCGACCACTAAAAATGAACAAGGTCATCCTTGAGTTAGACTTAATATTTGCCTAAAGTTTGACCAAGTTCCCTCAAAGCATTTTTGATATATCAAATTCATAAGCAAGGCATTAACAAGTCCCAGTGACTGATATTCAATCAGATAGCTTTAGAGCTGGAGAGGACATTGGTGCAAAGTTCCCTTAGAGCATTCTGGAGATATCACATTCACATGGAAGGGATACCATGAACCTTGATATTCAAGATCAAATCCTTGTGCAAGAGTTCACATTTATGCAAAGTCTAAAGAGAATCCCTCAAAGCATTTTGAGATATTGAATTCACAAGCAAGGGGTCAACATGAGGCCCATTAAACCTGACCTTTGATCTTGAAAATCTAAGCAAGTCATGCTTGCATCAGTGTTCATATTTGTGCAAAGTTTTAAGTAAATCTAGCAAAGACTTCTTTAGATAATCAAGTCATGAGCAAAGGATAGACATGAGGCCCAGTGACCGCCAAAATCGAATTAGTTCATCCTTGCATCACAGTGGATATTCATGCTAATTGAAGAAAATTCCACAGAAGTTCATGAGAGATAATGATCAGGGACAGCGAATGAACATGAGGCCAAGGATTCTGACCTCCAGTTTATCAGTTTGTCCCTGAGTCAGAGTGGACATTTGTGCAAACTTTGAAGAAAATCCCTCGAAGTGTTCTTAAGTTATCCCATTCACAAGCATTGCCATTTGTACAGTCAGAAGGTCAACCTGAAAACATGCCTTTAACAAAGAAAAACACAAGGTTTCTTGCATTTGTTTCACAAATGTAATGAGAAGGATCATTTATTCCTAATTCACTTAAATGCCATGTCTGTATAAGAATTACAAAATCACTATAAAGTCCTACTGTTAACCCAGTTTTGTGATACATATGGTATTGTGAATTGAGTGTAAGCTTACATCCCTATCTCCCATGTGTTTTGTGACTGGTTCAGGACACAGGGGAGTTTGCATGTGTTCTGAAGATGTAGGTTAAGTTTCCAACTCACCTCTCCAAACCTCCTCTCTCTGCTGCATTCACTCTACGATCCCACCTTTTGCTGCAATGCTTTGAAGTGTATTTGCATTGTGACTGGCTGCCAGGTGCTCCCTCCTCTGCCTCGTCTTCGGTCTCTCTTCCCTTTGTTCCCTCTCTGCGCTCCTTTCTCCTCCTATCTCTCTGAATCTCCTTACTTTTCTTGTTCTCCCCATTCGTCTTCCTACCCTTTTTTCTCATTTAGCCTCTGAGCAGAAAATTCACCTAAATGGATGAGGTCATGCAGAGCTGTCAACACTGTGATCATATGGCTGCTACTGGCTCTGCTAACAGCTGAGGATGTGCTCTCAATGGCAACTCTGTGTTTTGTAATCTCAGTGGAATTACAGGCTCGGGGAGGAAAATTGAGAGATTAATTTGCTGGAAATAAAAAAGGGCTGACAGGCTGGTATAGGGACGGACAGGAGGTGAGACAAACTGATATTAACTGGATGAGTAGTGTAACAAAATAAACTACATTGAGAGGTTTTGAATGAATACACCCTGAGGTCATACCTAATGCCCCCTCTCCCTTTTATCACACTCTCAGATAACTGATGTGTCTGGTTCTGTCTGTGTGGTCACATTTTCGTACCTTTTCATCACAGGCTGAGACAGAGTAAGGTCTGTGAGAAGGTGTTGATTTAATTCCACACCTATCGCCCTAAAGACACACGCACACACACACACTACCTTTATTTGCTTAGGGATTCCCCTTCAGAAAGAATGTAGTACAGGATTTTAACTGTCAGAATCACAACTCTTATAATAACACTATCAAAGTAAGAAAATCATCAAGAACTTAATTTCATGTGTTTGTATTTATCTGCATGCCTGTTTCTTTTCGTGTTTATATCCTCAGTAAACATACTGTTTCATAAATGCTGTCTTTTTCCATGAGTCCCTCAGTTTGACAAAATAGCTCTGCCACCTGTTGAGGAAGAGAGAGGGCCACATCGACTGAGGGATGCTGTTTGTACAGTTGAAATGGCTCAGTGTTGTCAAAAGAGCACACTTCAAGAAGAACCAACAGATTCCCAAACCAGGGACACACATTTATTGGTCTAAATCAAATCAACTTTTTAACAACTGCATATCTGATTTATTTCAGTACTACTTAGTCATTCGGCCATGTCCAGAAGACTGATCTGGACTTTGTTGATGATGCTGTGATCTGTGAGGAGGCGGAAGCATCAGGAATGTGCACATCTCCAGGACAGGCATTTTGGGAGGCCTTGGACGTTGCCATTGCATCTGTTTCTGTGAATGGTGAAAGTATGGAAGTTGAAGAGCAGTTAACCTACCTTGACAGTTTAATCCATCGATCCTCTGACTACGTGCCTGAGATCAACCGCAGACTTGGACTCCTGCATGTGCCAATGGGTTTGCTGAGCAAGACAGGGTGGCATTCCCGGTATCTGAGTATAAGGACTAAAGCAAGAGTCTTTTGGTCATTGGTCCTTCCGGTCTTACTCTACTCTCGTGATGCCTAGGCACTGACTGATGACCGGAGGCATCAACTGGACTTCTTTGTGACGACTTGTCTTGGGCGCATCTTTCAATGGCAAGACCATGTGTCTAATGTTAACATGAGAACAGCAGCTGCACGTTTATGGGCACCTGGCATGCTTCTCCGGGCCTGATCCAGCTCAGCGACAGGGCATCAGAAGGCCAGCGCAGTACAGGACCAAGGTTGACGTGACCAAGTGCTGAACTGGCATTTGCTCCCATACCTGACCTGGCCTGACTACTGTTTGGACTGCAGTTGATCTTATTCCTTATGGCTTTAACTTTTTAATGTCATAAAAGCCCTTTGAGGGACAGGGGATGAAAATAAGTATTCGCTATAAACACAATAATACTTACATTGGATGGCTGTTCCCAGTTTGTCTATGTACATTGTACCTGTCCTTAACAAATAAACCATAAATAATTAATTAATAGAAGTGATAGGTGATTTATGGCCCCTCTACATTTAATTTCTTTTCATCTCTGTTTTGTTTTTACTTTGGACTGGTTTTCATGTGGGAAATAGGGAATTGGTTTAAGCTGTGTTGAAATGTCAGTGGGCCATTCGATAATTTTAAACACGCCATTCCTGACCTGCACGCATAATCGGTGCTGTGCCACCTTTAGTGGACATTGCAAGACTCAGGTAAATTGCTGCCACTGATAGGATGTGAAGATTTTGACTTGCAGAAGACCCAATGGCTAGTTTCCTCTCATGAAAACAGGTCAATTCCTTCATCTGCCCATTCCTTTTCTTTGACCCACTTAGACCCAAATCTGCTTTAAAAAGATCCTCTTGAATCTAAGTTCTCTCTGAAAAGAAAAAAAAAAACATCTGAAAAAGAGTTTTCTGAAAAACTGCACAAGGATTCCAACATTTTCTAAAAAAGTTATCAATCTCAGTAGCAGATGTCTGCATTAAATAAAAATATTTAAAAGCTTTAACCATTGGGTTTAACTGTTGATAATTGCCTTTTAGTGCATTTTTACATCATCAGCCAGTTTAATAAAAGTCAATATCCCCCCCTTCAAATATCTCCCACATCCACTGAGTCTTGGCTTGCAGGTCTGCAGTCACATTGAAACATTGTCACTGTCCCCGTTGTTGTTGTCATGGTCTAGTGATGTAGTCTGTCTCAATATCTCGCCCTTCTTTAGCTCATCATCTTTGTCACTGCTCAACTTTGAACTTTTTTATCCATGAACATTTCAATGGAGGCTAAAGAGGCATAAACTGAGTTTATTTTGACTTCAGCTGCCTTCAAGTGTGTATTGAAGTGAATCATGTTGCTTTTGATTGGTCACATGTCTAAAAAACGATAAGATCATCCAAACTGCACATCAAGTCTTAAAGGTACTCCGGCGTTTAAGTGTTCTTAAAGGTATACACATGCAAACGTTCTAATTGGGTTAATTCACACTGCAGGTTAGAGCTAGCCTGTGCCTTTATTTATATGCACAGGACTAGCTCCTAACTCTACAAAAAGCTGAACTCAGTTGAAAGCAGTTTTGTTCTGAGTTCCAAAATTTATCATCTTCTTGGTATCTTCTCTGAAAGTTGCCTATTCTACCTCTAAACTGCCTTTTCAATCAGACAAGCATAGGTTCAGTCGTAGCACATGATATTGCTTGGACAAGGAGAGGAATACAACCAATCCCAGCCATTTTGAAAGCTTGAGACAAACTTATTTGGCCTTGTCAATGAGTGTCAGTGGACGGGGCAAAGGCCACTGGGTGTTTTGTTTCCTCCACAAACATTTTTTCCTAAAATTAACTCTAACAGCAGACCTAACGTCTGCTTTCAGTCAACACAAAGGTTACGCACACTTGTCAGCTGACTGCAGGTTGATCGGGGAGTCTATAAATCTCTTAGGTCATTCGTATTTCCTGCTGTTACCTGATACAGGGCTAAACAAAGGGCTGAATTTCATCATTATGTATACTGTGATTTCATTGGCTTATGTTGAATCTTTGTTGCTTTAGGTTAATCATTATTATTTGGTGTTATTTTGAATCATTTGACAGGTTTAATTTAGAATGGAAAAATGATGGTTAGACTAAAGTTCATCGACATATAAACCCTTTTCAAGAGTTTTTATAATGTATCTTTATAGACAGAATGATGTCTAAACTCTTTGATTAGCTTGGCTGTATGAATTGTTTTGTTATTTTTTAAGATGTACTGAATAAATGAAACCGAAAGAAACACTTGTGGCTGAGCATCCCCACTAGCTGGGCTTCCTTATGTCTATTTCCTAATGAAACACTACACTTGTCATGGCAGGGCTTTTCTGTGGGGGTTAATGTAAGCCATGTGTCATTAATAAGTGTATGGTTGTGCTGCTTATTTAGATCTTTACCATGCTGCAGGATTCCTGCAGTATACTTGAGAAAGTATGATCAAAATAAGACTTCTTGAGGAGATTTAAATGGGAACTGTTGTATGGAGAGAAACACAGGGTGATATTTTTCACACCTTGTGCTTCATTACACAAATCAACATTAACTCTAACAACCAGCAGTGAAAAATCCAGCAGTTTCATGCCAAGTTGTTGCTTTGTTTACACCTCTGTGTGAGTTTAGTGTGTCAGAGAAAAATGGAGATGGAGCCAGCTTGTGAATTGCAAGTAGAAACAGCCTGCAGGTATTTCAGACCAAACTAGCCTTCGCTAATGATGGTTTTTTTCACACAACATGTGGTGAGAGCGTCTCCTGGTAAGATACTTAAACTCTTTATGTCACCTCTCGGTTCATGCAGAGTCGCCTTAGGCTACTGTTGTTTAAACAGGGACCGTGAAGGCTGATGCCTAACAGCATGTGTGTGTCGGAGATGAGGTGCATCTGCTTTTTAATGTCCCCCCCTGTCTTCTAAACATTCCAAACACACACCCAGTCTCTCTGTCTAGATGGTTATAAATGGCCGGGTGTGTGGTGCCTGCAAGCTGTCATTAGGAAGCCATTAGGAGCATGCAGGGGGACGGACGAAACGAAAGGAAACAGAGCGGAGGAGGAAACGTGCAGCTGAGATCATCTTGGATCAGCCCCACTACATCCTCTTCCTCCTTCATCCTCGCAGCCTGCAGCAAAGCAGAGGTGCTCAGCTAATGGCCGCCACGCCTCCTTTCAGCCGGCCCTGGCCCCCGGCGCTGCTGTCAGACAGAAAAATATACAGGGAGGAGGGGCTGCGTGACTGGAGGGGAGGGGAGTGGAGATGGATGGGGATAGAAATCTGGCAGAATAAAGGGGTACTGATGTTGGAACAGGAAAGAAGAGCAGAAGTATGGATTTGAAAATAAGAAAATAAAGCGACTGTATCATGCATTTTAAATAAGCAGCTGCTCCCATGTGTACCAAGCAAAAGATAGAGGCAAAGGAGCAAAACTAACTTTGTATCTTATTCAAACTTTTAGCTTCATTTCTCCAACTGATCTGGTCCCTTACTCTCATTTTTTAGACATTTTTTGATGTGGATGTGTGCAATTTACAGGTAAAGAAACAGGAAAATAATAATAACAGTACAGCAAATCAGAGCAAATGGAAAGAGGAGGAAAAGAGGGAGCATGAGAAAGAGAGAGAGAGGAGTAAATAACTCTGTGAATAGCAGCTTGAAGCGTGGACACAAGGTCTCTTAGCAACCGGGTCCAGCTATGCATTTCTCCTCTGTGTTTGATTTCCTCTACAAGACTGAAAGAGGAAAATGCACTTTGATTAGGAGAAGAGTACTGTTTAATGGTTCTCTATGGAGCAGCAGAGGGATAAAGGGGATGTATGTATAGTTATTAGAAGACTGGACTATAGGAGGAAGTAGATAGTATACAGAAGAGACACCAAAGTTAGAAAATTGATGAAAAAAGGATCGGATTGAAACCAGGATGCAGGGACACACCCTGTTATGAGCACAGAGTTGGACCTGTCTTTGTATGATATGAGAGCTGAGGCAGAGCAAAGGAATGTATCCTAAAACCAGAAGAGACAATTTAGAAAAAGGGAGGAGGGTGGAGGTGAAGAAGAGCGAAAAAATGTCAGCTGATGATCTTTGGGCAATCCATTCAAAGAAGAATCTCCAACAACACTGTCAGGGCATTGGTGGATGAAAACAAGAAAAGGGGAAAATAAGTAAGAGTGCAAAGATGTTCTGAAGTCCAAACCCCAGGGGGTATCAGTTAATGACAGTCTAGTCCACGGGGAGTCTTTGGTGTAGAAAGTGGTTGTTCAGTTACCAATTTTGGATTTCAGGGCCAAGATTTTCCTTTTCTGAGCCTTGGTATGAGTTCACTGTTCAGCTAGCAACATCATACAGAAGATTTTGATTCAAAAACACTCAAAAATATTAACTACTTTTTTGATTCAAAACATTCAAAACTAAAATTTGGTTCACAGTCAACATAATTGATTTAAGATTTGGGTTCCTTGATAATATTTACAGCCTCGTTATTCTCTGCACTTATTTGAAGGCAAACGTTGAAATTCCGTTTACTTAGATACTCGCTGAGTCAATAAAGATGAACCAGTGCCATGTTTTTCAGACCTGGCACACGTACTTACTTCTTAGCGCTCATCCATCCTGATTACGACTAATAACATTTACTCATATTACTGTAATTGAGTGTTTTTTTTTTTCATGTGATTGTACATTTTGAAGTCCGTACTTTTACTTCTACTTGAGTTTTAACTAGAGTAGCTGTACTTTTGCTTGAGTGCTTTTCCCACATCTGTTGACTAAACAGTAGAACATAACGAGAGAAAGCATCCACATCACATCCTAAAACAGCAAATATATTCAGTGTTGGAGTCAGTTGACAGTGTTTATCCACCAGTGTTCAACTCTGCAGTGTGTAGGGCATAGTGTTTAGATGTGTTCTTTATGTGTTTGGGGTTCTTCAGCACATGTTTCTGGTGGATTTGCTGTTGTTTTTGATGTGAGACACATTTGCACCATGAGTGAAGTTACCCAATGAGTTAGAGTTCCCGCCTGCTACTTGAGGATGCATCATGTGTATTCTTCATCAATATGCATTGTCTTACAATGAGTTTGACTCTCTGCTTTGTTGGTGCTAAAGGAGACCCACCCTGCCAAAGATTTTCAAGAGTAACTGCATCTCTTTCTTAAATTTAACTCTGTACGAGTTCAATCAACACTGTGAATTTTGTAGTGTATTTTACTCTAGATGTGTGGCTTTACCTGAAAAACCTGGTTGGAGATCTATTCTTTTGTTGATCTAGCCAATAAGGAAAGATTATATTTTACTGTACAGCTTCTCAGTAGCTTCTCAGTATTCAGTACTTTAGTAAACTTCAAATGATTTCCTTTTTACTTTTAATGGAGTAGATTTATAGACCAGTACTTGCTTTTACTTAAGTAAGTTTTAACCAGAGTTACTGTACTTTTACTCAAGTACAATAGATGTGTGCTTTTTCCACCTCTTTAAGTTAATTTCAAAGTTGAGTCTGGGGTTTGATCCCCAGCTCCTGCAGCCATCTTTTGATGCCCTTGAGCAAGACACTTACCCCTCTCACTGCTCCATAAGTGATGTATGCATAGGGATAGGATTAGTTGATACTTTACATAAGCAGCCCCACCATCATGGGCAAGTGAGATCTGCAGTGTAAAAAGCACTTTTAGGAGGCAGGTGATGAGAAAAATGGTTTATCAACTCAAGTCCTTTTTACCACCTGAAACACACAGTAATATGACACAGAAAAATATGGAAACTTGATGGTGTATCACTCTAAAACAACCATGATCAGACTTTCCACACTCACAGTTTGCTTTGTCCTTCACTGAGTTGCTGTGCAGCAGGTGCTGCAGTCCTGTTTAAGATGCATGCCTTGAATCTATACTGTATGCTGTGTGAGTTCTGGCTTTCCCTACAATAGCGGATTCTGCAACCCAAACTGTAAGTGAGGGAACTCATCAGGGACACCCTGAGCTCAGAGATCAGAGGAAAACCATCTGTATATATGAGTAAGCTTATGTGTAATCGCTCTGTGTGTTTACGTATTCCTCTCATCCAGCATGAGGGAATATAAGTGGAACAGTGCTTCCTGGAGGAACAATAGATAATAGGATCAGAAAAATACAGTAAACAGCAGTTAATACACACAGAGGAACATTTTTTTGGAAGAATTACAGAGAGTCAGAAAGCACACAACAAATACAGCTCACTGTAAATAACACTTCATATCCACGCCGACCCGAGTCATTGTGCAACCACAGTGCAGCATGTGTTGATGAAGACGGTGAGCTCAGTTGGCGAGGAACACAGGCAGACAGGAAGAGAAAGATTGTGATCAAAGAAGGAGAGATTAGATCATATCTCAAAATTATGTTGGTGGTGCCACCATTGACTTAAGATAATTAACATCCCTACCTGCAGACAGAGAGAAGAAAAAACACTTGGCAGATGGATATGAGGAAGCAGACTAAGAAGACATTTGTTTATGTGTCTGTGTGCCTGTGAATGCATGCCTACCTAAAAATATATATCTGCCAATGAATTAGTTTGATCAAGAGCGCCTTGTCAAAGAGGAGATAATGAATGTGAGCACTACCACCTGTTTGTCATCTGCATGGGAAACAGAATTCTTTTATAATGATGCCTTGACACCAGTTTTTCCTCAAGATACTGCCAAGACTTCTGTTCTTTTAAACAGCACTGACTGTTTATTATGGACGGTAACCTATGGCTCTTTCTGTTGTACAAAGGTGAAGCCAAAATAACTTGCACTGACATTGTTTCTTCCTCTACTCAGCTAATTAAGTACTCTGGCTTCACCACAAGAAAATTCCTGGTTTGAATCCCAGTGCTGTTTCCATGTTGTGGGCACGCTGGCATCCTCTCAGTCCAAAGACATGCTTCTTAGGTTACTTGAGGGCTCTAACTTAGGTGTGAATGTGATCATGCCTGGTTGTTTGTCTCTACATGTAAGCCCTGTGATTGACAGGCAGCCAGTCCAGGGTGTACCCTTCCTCTCACCCAATGACAGCTGGGATCAGCTCCAGCAGCCTGCAACCTCGAACAGGACAAGGGGAATACATGAGGGATGTATTTTAACTTTAAACTCTGACCTATGTCAGAGTGTATTGTAACATGGAGGAGGCGGGGTTTATGACTTTTTTGCAGGCAGCCAGCAGGGGGGAGATCTGTATATTTTGGCTTCACTCTGAAGCTGGGCAATTAATTCAAATTTAGATTAAATCACAATATGGCAATGCAATTTTCCAACCACATAAGGTGAAATATTTCTTGAACTTAAAATGTATGTTAAATACCAGTCTGCAGCAGAGATGTTTTGCTCTACACATCATGCATCCATTCAATTGGCATTTTCTTCCGTCTCATTTCACTTAAAAACAAACAAACTCGTAGACAGCTCAGTGGACAAGTCGAAAGTCACCTGAACCATGTTTTATCAAACATTTGCCTTCTTACGCTTCACATATTTCCTTTTCAATCCATAACAATTTCCTCTTACTGTGGTAAAGTTCACGACAATATCTTTAATCCACCTATAAAAGCAGGTCTGCATCAAAACTAGAAGTCAGTTACCCTCAGAAAGTAGTAGAAAGATCCAAAATGACACGACAACAGCCTGAGATGCAGAATGTTGGAACTGTGCAAAAAGGGTGTGATTAACTGCAATTAGCTGCAAATATCCTGAGATTAATTGCATTCAAAAAATCTTTTGAGAGGCCTAGTTATAATGTATAATTATTTATTGCTTGTGGTTATTGATAATTGCATAATAGAAGGGACTTAAACATGATTTGATTTTAAATCACAAGTTCAACATTGGGGGAAGAAAACCTCGTTAGATTATTTCATGGGATCATTCAGTTGTACTTCACTCTCAGGCAGCTGTTGCTCCATATAACTTATTACTAAGACTGAATGGTTTTGAAATACTATGTTTAATAGTGAATTGCAAGACTTTTGACTTTTCAGTTTCAGTTGGAATTTTATCCTCATTTTAATCGAAAACCTAATCAAAAGACTGCTAAAAGATTATTTAAATGTCTGATGACTGTGTAGACTGATTATCGGCCTGGCTGATCTCTGGCTCCACTGCATGGTGCATCTTACAAACCCTGGTTTTGTTTTCACTCTGCACAGCCTCACCTGAATGTTCTGACCACAACACTACTGGTTTAATGTCACACAAGTACTAGCCAATCAACTCTGAGGCCTGGGTGATACTGACACAGTGAGTGTATGCCATCACTTCCTGTTTCCTGCTGCTGCAGTGTTGCGCTAGTTCTCATGTTGACAGAGCTAGGGTTATATTGTTTATTTTCCTTAGTTTTTTAACATGCAGAATACATTTTTTCATGACAAATGCATATTGGGTCCTGATATTGGTTGTTGGTCACATCCACAACTAGTAATCTGCATTTTTATCAGCCCTTAAAAAAGCAGTAACTGGCATACTTGAAGCAGATATTGGTACAGTGTTAGAACAACTCTATTATCAATAGGATACTTGTTAGCAAAAGGCATGCACAGTGCAGCTTATTTAATACAGGTACCTTGCTGAACAGAGCTTGTTGTTTAATTCTCAGTGGTATTTTAACATCTCACGACGTTTGTTACCAAAAAGCAGGTCAGAAATATTTTTATCCTTTGTAGGCAGACAGATGGCTATGTTAGTCATACTTTCTTAGTGCTTAATTAAACACATACTGTCGTTCCTTCATACCACACACACCTTCGTGGTCACCCTTGTCATGTGTAGGCACTGAGCAGATAATTTACACATACTGTATGTCAGAGAGACAATTAGCTACAGTGTTGGCGTTTGCTGGAGCCAGCCAAACATACACATAGAAAAAGAATGAGGACAGAAAGCTGGGTGCATTCCTGTGTAATAGCCAGCCAGTCTGCCAGCCCTTGTTCTTGTTTACTGTAAACACCCTCATGCCAATCACTCTCTTTTCCCTCTCAGCGCTGTGACTCGCAGCCAGCATGTTGCCCTGGGCGAGTTTCAAACTTCTGTGCTGAAGCTTGCACTCACATGCAAGGATCATTGCTGATGCGCGACAACACGACACATACCTGCATAGGCAATATACTTTAAAATCCCTCATGGACAGGCGTTTTTTTTGTACCAGGATGTTTTTAGAAGCCTAAGCAGGAGCAGGAAGATAAATGGGACAGAAACATACCTGTCGTGATTCTCGCCAGCAGTGCGTCATCTAATCAGCAGCCCTGAGGACATAACCGTCTATATACCTGTCCTGCCATGTACCACAGTATCAGCCTGTCTTCCATCTGGCCTACCACTTCTCTCTGTGTGTATTTGGATGTTTTTAAGGTGTTGCTGCTCTGTTTTGGAAGTGTGAGACACTTTCCTGACAAGGATGCTTGAGGGCATGGCAAAAAAGGGATGCATTGTTTGACCAGGTGTGTATAGAGGTGGAGAGACGGAGAAGAAAACAGTGAGAGTTAGACAGAAGTAAAAAAGATGAATGTGACAGATTTCTCTGCGCAGCTCTTCAGGCATCAGGACAGTGCTTGATCCAGCATGATGATGAACCGTGATGGATCAACACAGCGCCCAGCAGCCGCTCAGGGGCTGCTCTCACCAGAGCTGAGTGAAAGGGAGGGAGGGGGGAACAGCCCCCGGCTGCGAGCCGATACAGAGCCAAGACGGAGCGAGAGAGGGAGAGGACACTTGGGGCATTTGTTTATTTATTTCCTCCCATATGCTGTATCCTCTACAATGCTACAGTGAGTCAGCTCAATGAGGCATAAGGTGAATGCTCCATCAACTCTCTGAGGATGGGCGGGCGTTTCAGCCTTCAAGAGCGACTTCCAGTGAAGAAAAGGGGTCCTTTAGAAGGCTTTACATGAGAAGGAAGCTTTTCTTGTCATTCGCTGGCATTTTAAGGGACTTGTGTTGCTCTTTTGAGCCAATGTCCAGTGCTTTATAAAAAATAAAAGTCAACAAAAATTAAGAAAAAATAAAAAGCAGATGGCACAATGTGCTACATTTCAATTTCACACTATTTTAACACAACTGATAATAAACCTGGCAATGAAAAGTTGTGAACAAATGCTGAAGTGTGCCAGTTTTCTTTGTGACAATGTATTTCTCGCTCAAAGATGTTCATACTTGAGTGAAAATCATTCATGTTAGGCTGTGTGGCCCTGAAATAGAGTGGGAGTCCTCTAAAGACCACAACTTTAACAATGCCACCTCATTACCCAGTGTCCTTCTTTGTGTCTGTGTACACCATATGGAGAGTTTGGAGCCAGAAGGGTAAAAGAATAATATGCTGTATATTTCACAAATAGTTCTGACCTTTCAGTGAAATTGAGTCTGCAGTCTTACCTCATAGTTACATTGTTCGATTGCATTAGTATGTACAGCAAAGGGCAGAAGAGGAATGCATAGAGAGAGTGAGTAAGACACAAATACATGCTTACATCTGGAGGATGCTCATTTTGAGTATACCATGCCCAAAGAGAGCCTATTGGCCAATCTCTGAGCAGATTTGTGTTGCAAGATTATTTTTCATGTATTTTTGTGGCACTTGTGTGAGAAAACGTCCATGACTTTTGAGACATGGATGTGGCTGGGATGGAGGAGGGTTGCAGCGACCACACAGAAATAACAGGCTGACTGTGGAAAGAGAAAGACAGATTTAAGATATGACAGCATGTTGATTGGTCAAACAAAGTTGTGGCTGAATTTGATTAGCTTAGTACTTAAGACAGTAAACGCTCATAATCAGCTGATTACCTGAGAGGGAAGAGAGAAAGAATGGGAGAAGGGAGAGAAATAAACAAGTGGTGACTAATGAATGAGTAGAAACAGTCGTCCTGCTTGAACTCTCACTGAACTCCATGTAGAATTGAACATAACAGTTTTAACCTCATTAATTTAAATAAAATGACCTCCAAGTCTCACAGTTTACTACTGAAATCATTCCAATGCAAGAATCATCCAAATTCCCATCATTCTTTACCCATTATGTGTGCATATTTTTGTAGAATTGATTTTCTGACACTACAGCTCATGAGCGTAAAGCTTTCTGGCAGCTGACTCTTAAATCTTGGATGTTGAAGGTTGCTGAAAGCAAGGCAGCGCACCAAATTCATCTACTAACCCGAGTGTTTTGCTTATTGGATGACATTCATAAACTGTAATTAGATTATGAAATAACTTGGATGGAAGTTACTTGAAGATTTTTTAATTTCATCCTCCTGGGTAGAGGTTTTCACAATCCCTGCCACAGCTTTAAAGACCTTAGTTTTATTACAACCCTTTAGACTACACAAAACACTTTGAATTCAGCCCGGAATTTAACTACCAACTGTGACAGTAGAGTTACTTGTGTTGTATAGAGCTCTGTCCACTTTTTTTTTTCCTGATCCAGCATTCCCTACTGAATTAAAAACAATCAAACCCAGCGTATTTCCCTTGAAAAGAACTGTCTTTCTGTGGGGAGATGTTCAAATTTGGCTGTGCAGTTAAACAGAGCCTGCTTGTAGAGACAAAAACTTCACACACTTGGAGGTAAGAGAACTCTCAGTTCTTGAAGTTGCAAACAGCTTTCAGCTTCTTGGAATTTGGGCAGACAAATAAATTCCAACTGCCTAAATTAAATTGGTGTGAGTCTAATCAAACCGGATATGGAACTCCTTGACAACTTGAAGAAAAAAAAAACATAAAGAGGTGACAGACAGTTTTGAAGGAATATTTTGTCAGTTTATGACAGAACCCTGTTATACCTTATCTTTAATTTTTTCCACTTGACCCCCAAAGTCCAGTTTGCTTGAATGGTGTGAGTGTTCCATATCATGCTCAGGCACAGTACACTGTACACTAGAAGAGATGAGCATGGTCCAAGCATGGGCATGATGTATAATTAATCCTCTTGACAATAATTTCAAACAACAGCTTAGTGGTAGAGATCTGCATCTGAATAAAATTACTCAAGGTAAGCTACAAAGTGAGTAATGATTATCAAGTTGTCTCCATTTTGGCAAATCAGTTAGACTGTGTGTCTTGTAACCTGCATGGTCATGTTACAATGTGATGATGTATCTGTGCTTGGGCGCAGTTGGCTTGGAGCAATGTGCAAGCAAGCAGAGGACAGGGGAGTGGTGACAAGTGTGCTTCAGCACAGCGTGGGGCAACTGCACCTACTGTGACTGCACCCTAAAACTTATTATGTCTGAGTGTGCCACTATGTGTCTGCAGCAGAGCATAATGTAGCCAAGCCCAGCTCAGTCCAGAGCAGCTGGATTCATGTGGAAATGAACATTTAGACAACAGAATGGTTTGCGCCTCTGAAGTCATCTTGCCGTTTGTCTGGTTCTGTGATTTTACTGGATCTTGATAAGAGTGATGGTATATATGATCAGAAGTCTACACATTGTGTTTTGTTTTGAACTTGACCTGATGCTTTAGTTGTCCCTTTGTCTGACTTCCTGTCTGGGTCAATCTGCTCTGTTCAGATTGAAGCTACCTTGCAGCACCTCTGTGTAAAGTAGACTTTGTGGTTATTCAAGCTGTGCATAGTGGAGTGGCGCTTCTGCTGCACAGGAGAGATGAAAATGCAGTGCATGCTGTGGAAACACCCCAGCTCCTCCTTTATACTACTTCTGACTTAATCAATGTCATTCAGTTGTCATTGATACCTGCTCTGCTCTGTGTTTTGCTGTGCCTCTCCCTGACTTAGGCTTTCCTTATCGGCATAGGAAGAGCTGGAACATGTGCTGTTGCTGCTTAATGCTTTCCATGTAGACTCATGGAAGGGTAGGGAGATCCTTGAACAGCCACACTGCCAGGTATGAATAACAGCATAAGGGCTGATTAATAACTCTTAATAAACAAAAGTGCATAGCTGCTAATCATGTATCTTGAGTGAAATGTTAAAGTTGCTTATAAATGATCCATGTTACTTGGGGAAACCATTAGAGAGAAAACGAGAGAGCTCAGGCTGTATACTGTATACAACAACCTGATGTGTAGGATGTAAACTACCAACATGCAAAATGGTGACACTCAAGGAGGTCATTGCAATGTAAAATCTGAGATCAGAATTCAGTTGATAGTAACATTAGGCAGCTCAGCTGTCACCAAAACCTTCCTGTTGCCCTCTATGTTGTTGTGTTGACTGTCACTCCTCTTCTGCCTGTGCACTGCCTCTACTGCACGTGTAAACTGCATCTTTCATCTGTGTTGTGTCGACTTTTGAGGATGTGCACAGCCCACGTGTCAAACCAACACTGGGGACTTGTTGCAGCCATAATGCATCCACGTATTAACAGCAAATATACCTCTGGCCTAGGGCGAAGTATTACTACACACTGAGACACTGATATTGCAGATTCAAGTCCCCAGTACAAAGGCGTGATGGGAAATAGTGATGTGTTCGCACATTGCTCTGTAACTTATGAAGTGTATGTGTAAGCCTAAGTATGTGTGTAAATGTGAGTATGATAGGGAGAGCTTATGAGTGTGAGCGTTTACGTTATGTGTGTCTAATGAACAGTAATTTCATTTAGAAAGCAGTTAGATGGGCGGTGCAATCAAGCGTCCCATTTCAAAATTCTATCCCCCCAGGTCACTCTCTCTCACACATTCACACCGTAGCTCTAAATGCATGCAGAATAAATGTCTCCTGGCTGCTATCTAACTATCTAATTATTCCTTTTTTCATTAAATGGGTAAATCAGATTCTAATTAGCCGGGCTGTCATTCAGTGGCCAGGGAGCTGGAGATGGTGAACACGTATTGGATGGTGTTACCCTCAGAGTTTATGCATGTGTGTCTATGTGTGTGCGTGATAGCATATGCTCTCCTCTCTGTCCCCAGGGCGAGGTAGAGGTCTCTGGTAATTACTTTTGTTGCACCAGGAAAGAATGTCGGTGGAGAGCAGGAAGGAAGCCAGCAGGAACCAATCAGGTGTAAGACCTCTGATTAAAGCTTCTTCAGACGTATCAATATGCACACTGCGGAAGGCGGACAAAACAATCCTTAGGATGCTTTTAGAGTAATTTAAGGACAATCTTAATTCGGGAAAAAGAAGCAAATTTGCATAAGATCCTCAAAGCCATATAGGAATGTCGTTTTAAGAATTGTTGCACGTTTCCCCGTGTGTGAAACGCTGTGATTTCTGAATGACTGTCTCTGCCAATTTGCTCTGCTTTGTTGTACACGTTTTAAAGGAGCCATCAAAGGAAATAAAGCAGAGGAGAGAGTTGTGTAGCAAAGCTCCTCTGACTAATTGGCCCTCAAGAGACTCCCTGCAGAAGGAGGACACTTTCTCCTCATTCCCGTTCTGCAGGAGGGACACAGTTACTGCTCCCACTCTGCATCCCACTCCAACTTACTACACTTTATCCATTAAGAGCATGTGTTTTTGTTAATGTGTTTGTGAGGCTGCCTGGGGGGGTTTATGTGTGACAGCTTTCCTCGTCTGATTGGATGTGCCTCTTTTGTTTGTCCAAAGCACATTTGAATTAGTTGAATTGATGTAAAACACTTCAGAAATTACTATCTCTTCCCGATAAGATAAACATCAACTCATCAGGAATTCTAGACCGGAACGACCGAACAAGCCTGCCAAAGCTTCCCATCGCCGAACCTCGTGTAGAATGTCAATGTCCCAGACGACTGATTCTGATTCTGATCCTAACCCGGGCCCCCCTTGCTCCGGGGACGTACTAAAGATTTGTTTGGAAGGCTTTTGGAATTTGTAGGACCTTCACATTTTGTCTCCTTGTTGTGTGCCTGTCCGCTGTTCTAAGTTTTAATTGCAATGGAGGGGGGAGTGAGTGAGGACGTTGCTGTTTCAATGTGTGTGTCCCCCATGTGCTCAAATGCTTGTGTGACAGTATTTGTAAGTACTGGTGGGAATTTGGATTTGGTCTAACTGAGAACAAAAGCATTCCTGCATAATGTTCAGTTCTGAGCATCACTACTTGACGGTCTCTCTCTCTCTCTCTCTCTCTCTCTCTCTCTTGCTCGCACACACAAACATCCACACACTTCAGGAAACAGATGGGGCAGGAAAAGGGAAACTGTTTGAATCAAGGTTCAAGTTTTCAAGTTTGTTCATTTCAAATGACAGACAACAACTTCAAACATGAATGTTCGTGTTTTCTTTTACACAGGCAGCTGCTTGTGGTCATCAGTGTATAGCAGTTTCCACTAAGATGCATAAGTGCACATGATGCATAAGTGGATTTACGCATCAAAAGTTGTAGGAGCATGGGAAAAGTAGATGGTTGGATCATAAATCTGATTTCGATCACAGGGCTTCACATTTACTATGAACATCGTCAGAGGAGTTAAAGGGGGGGATGAGATTATCCCCCTCTGTGCTGTCTTTGGAGGTATTAACAGAGGTGTAGCAGAGGCAAAAACTAGATCAGCATAGCCAGTGGGGAGCACAACACTGTGTTCACGTTTGACTCTATGTATGTGGAGCTTCCTGTGTCGTGCTCTCTTATCAAATTGGGAACTGACAGACTAGGACCCCAAATATCACACCATTGCAGTGAAGATATGAACGTCTCAAGACGTTAAGACACTGTATTCAAAATTTAGATGGACAATCAACTGCTTTTCTTAAGTGAAGCCAAAATCCTGGCAGCTCACCATGCTCAACAATATTGAGTAAGGTATGCCTTTTCAGTTTGGTCCTATCACTCTTACTATGCTCTTGGGATGCTGCTGGACAACCTTTGGGACTTCTCTTTGGTGCAATTTTGGGTATTGTTGGCAAGACTATGTGGCTAATGCTGATGTGCTCAGGAGAGCAGGATTGGGAAGGGTCAGCTGACTGATACAAGAATGGCAGCTGCACTTTTACTGGCCTGGTCCTGCTCACTACATACTGGGTGCCCAAAACCCAGTGGGCTGGTCCAGATCGTGGGGGCGGGCGTGTGCATCATAGAGGGGTCAGCTTGGAAGATACCTAGAGAGATGGGGCATTCACCTGGGGCAGGCTTGGACGATGACCATCATGAGGCCAGAGCAGCACAGGACCATGGTTGATCCGGTGAAGTGCCAAACCAGCGTGTGCTTCCATACCTGACCTAACTGTTCCATGTTAATAGATAGGCAAAATTAAATTCACCTCAAATAATGTTGTTGCAAACATGATTTCTGTTATAGTTCTTGTCTTGCTTTTCTATGTATTGGTGTTCATTTTTTTAAAATGTTACTTTTAATATTTTATTTTACCATAGAAATAGAGTTAGAGACCATTCTATGTGTGACTGGCACAACAGTCATTGACAGTCATTTAGTGTCTGATACAAGGATCCAGCCATCTCCCATCTGTGCATGTTCTGCCTCCAGCTGACACCAACACAGTAAGTCAGCGCCCTTTGAGAGGGTACTTAAACCTCATATTTGTACAATGGATGGAGATGGAGATGCACTGTCCATATCATAATCAACGGGTTGAATGCACAGCATCCAGTTGTGGCACTACATACAGTTAAGGCAGCTGTGAGTCAATGATAGAGTTAGTTGTACCTCACCTGGAAGGTTGGGGGTTCAGTTTCCAGGTCCTGCAGCCACCTGTTGATGTGACTGCTCCCTTTACTGTGTGATTGCATATAAATGGGATAAGTTAATACCAATGGGCACTTTACATTGCAGCCATCAATATGTGATTGGGTGTGTATTGTCAAGTGTTACTAATGGTGTAAAAAGCACTTTTAGTAGAGAGGTGACAAGTCTACCATTCAAGTTAATGCGAGCTTCTTTAGAGCTTAAAAGTCAACTTAGATCTGGTTTATTTGAGAAAACACCTCAAGAATTATAAAAAGATACTCTTGGAAAAAAAAAACATGAAAATACTCTGGTGCATTCATGTCACAGCTCAAATTCTTGAGACAGAGAGAAGAGAAGAAGAGATAAGATAAAACTCTTTCTCTGCAACCTTGTGTGACTTGCTTACAAACATTACGACGACTGCTCATGTGCAATGAGTGCTTACACAGAGTGTTGACCTGTGACCTTTCTTCAAGTTAATTTGGTTAAAATGATTTGACTGGCTTATTTCAGGCTTATAATGGTCACAGATACTGAACTTTTTGTCTGTTTGGTTTAATGATTGCTGTCAGAGTATTAAAAGAGTGTTTTCAGTTAACTGGACTTGACCAGACGTACCCTGGAGGTTGCTTAAAGTGATGAGATTTTTTTATAATGGCAAAAACCCAAGTAATTGGTCATTATTTGAAATAAACTCAAGAAACTTGTGCGCTAATGGCAGGATAAGTGAAGACACTGTTTCAATTATGTGCTAATAATGAGTGACGCAACCTAACACATGACCCCTAGCTGCCACCTTCAACAGACCCACTGTTGGCTAGTTAGCACTCTCTTTTACTTAGATGCTGAAGAGTGTCTTGCACCTTTTCTTCTCAAATGGCAGCACTACTGACCCAAACTCAGAAAATGCATTAAATTGTTGGTACTTTTGTAGAGTTTCCTCCTGGTGGCAACTTCAGTGGAAGGATTCTCCACTACTGTAGACATACTAGTATGTAAATATCATTCAAGCTAAGTTTTGGCTAATATTTGTCTGATTTAACCAATTTAGTGTCCCTGTGCTGTATAAGGGCCCAAAGTGATATAAACCAGCAGTTCAGCCAGTTTCTCAGTCTTTCTGTGGTTGTCACACCATGAAATGGAAAATACTGTGCCTGGCTGTAGCTCCACATAGTCTTCAATGGTAGCTGCCACTGATCTTAGCTTGTTTTGCTACCATGCTTCCATGCTGGTCACCCCGGGAACAAAATAACTACTCTTGGCACAAGAATTACACGTGCAAAACATTGTTGATTTGAAGAGATGGAAAGTAAAATGCCTGGTTCTGCAGTTCATTGTAGTGTTCAACGGCAGCTTGCATGGCAAGGTTGTAAAGCACGGTTGCAACCTTGCCTTGTTTTGCCTCTCCGGCCTCTATGCCCAGGAAAAAAACACGTATTCTCTAAACATTCTAACCTATTATTTTGTTTCACATAAGGCTTTATTTCTCTCTCCAAAACACACATAAATTGAGTTTCTGCTTTCTGAGACCTTCTCCTTGTAGACAAATGCTCGTATTTGTAATAAATGGCTTACAAAAGCTTTCAATTTTTCTTTTATTTGATATTTTTTGAAACAACATTTTCTGAGAGCTCGTCTCAAAAAACATTTGCTTCAGCTAGAAACACTGTGTTCCTGCGTTTACAGAATCCTTCAGATTGTGCACACCAAGCAACACCTCTTCCACACGAACCAAATTCACTGTAGGTATGTGCGTCTGTATGTTTGAATTGAGCACAGCGGATCAGTGCAGAACGGTGGTCTACCACAGTCCAGCACAGAGTCTGGGTATAATTCAGACCTCCTCTGGGAGGAGAGGAATTAGGAAGGAATAAAGAACAGAGTGTAGCAGACAAGCAGAATGGTTATTTAGAAAAGTGCTCCTTAGAAAACAAAGAATGAGTCATTATGTAAATAGTGATATTCAGAGGTATTTGTTCCAACTGCTTATTTGCTTCAAAGCAGAAGCTTTTAGCATAAATAATGATGATCTCTTTCTTTGTAAACACTGATTGAGAGCTTCTGAGATGTAGCACAGCAAAGATGAGCCCATCCTTCACATACAGTACGATATCACTGCTAATGGGGTTGAATTTAGGGAAAGATGTGGCTGTGTCCTTTGTTTTTAATTGTTTTAATTCATTTTTTTCTGAAAAGTATCTTGAGACAAAGAAAGAGAATTTATTTTTTAACCTCGGTTTATTTCTTTAGCTCTCTCCTCCTCACTCTCAATCCTGTGTGGGTGTTCTGACAGTCAAGCCAGCTCACCACATCTGGCCACTGTTTAAAATTACACTGTTATTTCTGCAATTAGGCTTAAAAAAACAAACAGGATACCTTCAGTTTACGCTCCCCGCTCTCCATACAGAAATGCCACCGCGCTCTCACACACACCTCAGTCCCCCGTCTCGTCGCATCGGTCACACGCGCAAACATAATGACAGTCACTGTTTATGTTTGTCATCCATTTTTCACGGCCAATTAGGTGAAATGGAGAGAGCATGTCTGACTAAAACCTCAGCTGTGGCAGGAAATCTCCAGCTTTGGAGGATGTAGAAATGGGCTCAGAGAGATGCTGCGAGGGATCAGGGTGCTCGTGCCGTTGTGCATAATTTTGTGCGCCCCAAACTGTTTGTGCAAATGCCTGTGCAAGATGCTACATAGAGCGTTGCATTGTACAGTAAACTTTCATCAGTTTTGGACTTGCACATCAATCACAGAAGATTAGCTGACACCTCTGCTACCCACACTGCTCTGCTCCCCGCCTGCAGGCCCGGACTGATAGGTGGGTGCTAGAATAACAACACACACTCTAGCCTGATAGCAAACACAAATACAAGGTCTTATTCTTCCTCTCCACTCACACAGACACACATATCCGTCCTCCTCCTTTGCTTATTTGCTTTTGCTCTGCCTTTGTTTCTCTTTCACTAACTCAATATTTCTCTGCCCACTCACTGGATCAGTCTATTTTCATGTATATACTTGTGGCTTGCTTGTGTCTATGTGCGTAAAATTTCACTGATTGTCGTGTCTCTCTCCGCGGTGGCTCATCGCCCACTGGGCTCAGTATCAGGCTGATCAAACGCTCAGCACTCTGCCTGCCTGATCACACAGGCAGACGAGTGGATCCACGATGATAGGAGCTCCAGATTACAGTCTGCTCTGGACTGACGCCCAATTCAGCCTCGAGGCTCGGCCCAGCTGGGACCCATGCTTAGATGGACAGGTAGAAGATAGCTGAGAATGTGGGTGGAATCACTGGCTTGAAAAATTCAGATGTACATTTTCAGCAAGATGTAGATGTTTAGCTTAGGCTTTCACTTGACCTGCTTATAGAGGAGTCATACCAGTAGTCTTTAGTTAAGGATTAGTCATGTTTATCCTGCACATTAGGATCATGTTGCACTGGTTCGGCTGTTTATTCAGGGCTTAAAAGGAGACAAAATGCAAAAATGAAGCAGAAAAAGAAGACTCATACATCAGAAAATCAATCAACTCTTGTTTTTCTTCGTGTAATACTGATGTTCATCTACTTTTGAACATGCTTTCTTTAAAAAAATCTGTTTAAATTCAATTCAGTTTAAATTTAATGCTTTAAATTTTGACATTTGATCCAAGCACAAATAAAAAACTCTGTCACTTATGTTTTATCCTCTTGATTCCTCTTCATTCTACTTGTATTATGATAAAGCAGTGCCTTAAAGACAGAGCAAATGTTCATTTGTCATTTCACCTCATTTATGCAACTAAAGGCTCATTTATGCTCTATGCTCTGTCTCCTACTTGGCCATATACCATCACTTTATACTTAGATAGCGCAGGGTGGGCCTACCCTGCATGGTTATGACATTATGACCAAAAATCTGATCTGAAAAACAGCATGGACTAGCGGTTTTTATTTAGAAAGACTTCTCAGTTTGGCAAACATGACCAAGGAAGGCAGCATGTAATTTGTAAGCCTGCATGAGGGAAATTCTGAAGTTATTACAAGAAAAATAGATAAAAACAACAAAAAAGTTATGATTTAATGTCTGACTGGATGTTTTTGACTCCCCTTGACTTGACCCATCATGGGCCCAAGGGGGGAAGCAAAGATCCTGGCAAGACCTGGCTCTGAGCTGAAAGCCATGTTGAGCTGAGGTTAGGCTCATGCAGTAAATGTAACCTCCAGACTTCACACACACATACATGCTTGCATAATTGAAGTATTGAAGGAGGAACAGCGTGGGTAAAGAAAGTGTCTCAGTGAGCATGATTGATCTTCCCTGCAGCGATCATATAGGGTGTGATTGCATTCGTCTGCAATTATCTAATTTTCAAAGCACACGATCAGAAGTCAAATTTCTTCATTAAATGCCGTAGTGCTGGTTGAATAATCATCTCTGCAGGAAATGAGATGAGAAGAGAATCACAGAAAAGCTGAGAGATGTAGAGAACAACAATAATGAGAACCACCTGCTAAGCCCAGTCAGGCCCTGTGGAAGAAACAAGGCCAATCTTATTGTAATATCCCAGCACAGCATGCCCTCTTCAATAGCTTGAAACACGCTCTTTAGAGAAAAATACAGAATCACTCAGAGGCTGGTGTACACACCTGTAGACTGTGCATGCTGTTGTGTCTGACTTGCTTCAGTAGAGCAGTGATATCAGCCCACGGGACCAGCTAAAGTTGGCAGACCACACAGGGTGAGGAGATGTGTGTCATCTCTGTGTTTCTGTGAGTGTGTCTGCGCAGCTTTGTGAGACTGCACCCTGCCTTTTCTTGATTAATGGAGTGTGAAGGGATTATGCTGATTCAGTTCATAACTGGGGCACGGTGACACAGTCATTACACAGGTGAGAGTGAGAGAGAGGGAGTGTGTGTGCCCTTGAATGGCTGTTTTACACTCACAGAAGCAGGTGAATGGAGATGGCGGAGCAGTGAGAACGGCCCGCTCCTTTTGTCCTCTGTGCCAAAGGCAAACATGGCAGAGAGCTCTTACTAATCCCCTCCTCTAGCCTTATCTAAACTACACCTGAGAGCAAAGGAGAGCATAGAAGAAAGGGAGGGGAGACGGAGGCGAGCTAAAGTAAACTGAACAGATGAGGAATGTGTACAGGGAAGATGGAAGGAAGAGGAGTGACATGCTGAAAAAGATAGGGGATGTAAAAGGTGAAGAGGGGAGAGAGGAGGAAAGAGACTCTACTGAAATTAAAGAGGGATACATGGTAGAGAAGAATAGGCAGCTTAGTAATAGTTGTATTGTGTGCTATCACATAAAGGAATCTGTGTGTAATGTAACACCTTAAAGGGTTTCTCACCGTCACTGATACAGACACGTTTTCAAGGGGAGTATCATTCATTTGTCAGCTTTTTACTTTAAACCAGACAAAACAAACTCTTAAGTTTCAATCTGACTATGAAGATAGTGAAGAACTGCTGTGGTTCTTGCTCAGTTTGTCTCTGCATAGTGTCAGTTATACCCTGCAAGATAAGCTGAATACATGACTATCAAAGGAAACCTGCAAATCAGTACTATCTGCAGCTTAATAAGATAGAATATGACTAACTCTTTACCAGAGAAGGCAGAATAGTCCAACTGTGTACTCATAAAAGTGAATCTTTTATTCAACAACAAGGCAGTATCTCACTTTATATACAGATGAAATAATTTGAAAATAGTCATTTATACAGGCTGAAATTATAAGTGATTCCTCAATAAAAGCTAGTGCCTACACTCTTAATTTATGGCACAGAGTAAGGTGAGTCATGCCTTTGCCATCCTTGAATATCCAGTCATTTGTTTATCAGTATTCCTGGCTACCGTTACACCATGGAGACAAAAGAACACACCAAGCAACTCAGAGAAAAGGTTATTAAAAACTATAAGTCAGGGGATGGATACAAACACATTTCTAAGGTGCTAAACATCCCGCAGAGTTCAATTAAATCCATCAAATGGAATATGACATGTGTGAATCTCCCTTAAATCAGGCCATCCTCACAAACTTAGAAGAAGACTAGTGAGAAAGGCCACCAAGACACCTATGACTACTCTGAAGAAGTTACAGTCTTAAGCAGCTGAGGTGGGAGAGACTCTGCATACTGCAACTGTTATGAAAGCCACTGTTGAAGGAAACTCATATTGAATCTTGACTAGAGCCAAAAGGCATGCAGGAGGACCCATGGTCACGTAGAATAAAGTTATTCGGTCTGATGAGACCAAAATTAAGTCAAATAAGTCAAGACGGTGTGTTTGGTGAACACATCACATCACACCAAACACACCATCCCCACTGTGAAGCACGTTGGTTGCAGCATCTTGCTGTTGGGATTCTTCTCGGCAGCCGACCCTTCCTTGGTAAGCTGCGTGTATAAAAGCACACAGCAGAGCTGTTCGCCGTGACAGACAGGCAAGCTAAAGGAAAACTTCCTGTTGTGAGAGGCAATTGTGAGCAAGCAAGTCAGGAAATGTCCTGGAAAGATAACAGTGATGCATGTGTGTAAAAGGATTTTTAGTGAAGCCCTTCAATATTTGTACAAATTTCCACTCTGGCTCAAAAAAGACCTGATTACATTTTGGAGGTCAAGATGATCAAGTTCCTCCCTTGATTGTGAATGTTATATCTTAAGAATGCTTTAAAGGATTTCCTTCAGACTTTGCATGTATGACCTCTCTGATTCAACTTGATTTTTGAGGTCAGACACAATATCTTTAAACTTTGTACTTCTATCCACTCTGACTCAGTGATGATCTGAGATTTTGAGGTCATACATGAAGCTCTTTGGGCCTCAAGTTTATCCCTTGCAAGTGAATGCAATTTGTCAGGGATGCTTGGGAGATTTTCTTCAAACTTTACATATAGTACGTCCACCCTTAAATGTGAACCGCCTAGATTTTGGAGGGCAGTGGTTAAAGGTCACAGACATTAGGCCTCATGTTTCTACCTTGACTGTGAATTCAGGTTTCATTTAGGAATTCTGTTTAAACTTTGCTCAAATATTCACAATGATGCAGTGATAAGCTGATGAGATTCTGGAAGTCATAAATCAAAGTGGGCCTCATGTTCATCTCTTACTTGTGCTTGTGATATCTCAATAATCTTTTTTTAGACATTCCCTTCAATCTTGGCATATATGTCCATTCTGACACATGGATGAACTGCCTAGATTTTGGAGGTGAAAGGTCATGGTCATTGGGCTCATGTCTTACTCGTGAAAACAATATCTGAAGAATGCTTTCATGGATTCTCTTCGGCTTAGAGAAAATGTCCACTCTTGCTCACAGATCATAAGGATATTTGTACCAGCGTCTGAATTCTGGTGTCATGTCAACCCTAGTCTGGAGCACAACTTGGTTGTAAACCTGAGATAGTATTATTTTTTGAATAATAAGTAATAAAACACAGTTCAGAGGGAACAAAGTTTTTATAAGGAGCTTTAAAAACTCCAAACTCAGTTTTATAAGTATTGCCTTCTGGGTGTATTTGGATAAGATTTGAATAAGATGGCCTTGCAAGACAACAGATGTGTTATTTCATTTTGCTAAGTCCTTGTAAGCAAATAAAAAGATCTGACATCATCTCTTTCATATGTAAACTGCTCTAAAGGACAGCACAGATAAATACAGGAATAATTTAATCTTTAATGTGAAATAAAATTGTTCCAATTGTTATGCTTATCGAGGAATCTCTCCCATAGTAAGAAGCTGAATGTGAACAGAAGCCTCTTGATATGATAAGCAAAGATAAATTATCAAATTGATTATCCCTCCATGAAAAATATATTTAATCAACTGTGCCACCATCTTTATAGATTTATGCGACAGTTAGTTTTTGCTTTCTTGAACATAGTAATGATTGCCAGCGCTGCTGCCAAGCGTAAGAACGATAACACAGGAGAGAGCAGGTTTTATTCTTGTGAATCAACAGAGAACAAAAAGTGACACAAGACGAGCAAAGAGAGCTGCATAAACGTCGCTGGATTTCTTGCCAATTTCGTGAACCAGTTAAGTGCAACGTTTCTTTTTGTTTGAAAGATGCTATGATGTGGGATTTTCTCAGCTGCTCTGAAAAAGGCTTCCGTCAAAAGGGAGGAAGATTAAACAGGACTTACAGTGTGGGAATCTTTGACAGCATTATTGATGTTTTCAGCCTGATCTAAATGAGTGAAAGGGCTTTGCTGGAGTTTCGTCTTGTGTTGTTCTTTCAGTCAATGTGTTAACCTGCTCTCTCTTGTCACAGACACAACAAGCTAATAGATTTTCTCCTTGTGTTGCTGGAGGCTTATGAGAGCTAAAGAGGAGTGGAGGATGGAGAGAACAACCGGAGAGAGGACAAAGATGAGATGGATGATGCAGTTACTTGTGTTAAGAGAACATAGGAGATATTAGTCTTCCTGTACGTCTCATGTACCTCCATTCATCTCTGTGCGTGTGTGTGAGGCTGGTACATTTTAAACACTTTTAGCTGGATTTTAGGCCTGATTTGCCAAACGTGTGAAATTAATGATTTGGAAATCTGACCAAGTCAGATTTTAAGGTTTCAAATTGGGCTGCAGGACAAGTGAGTTTGGAAAAGGCATGTCTTATAGGATTATAGGATTAGGGTTTTTTTAATCGATTAAGATTCAAAATTGTCCAGTGTATGGCCACCCTAAGTTTGTGCATGTGTGTGAGCTGCATGCCGCTTACAAGTGCTGAAAACAGAAGCTGCGTCATGGGCATTTTACACAGATCAACACCTGCACACACCCCACGAAGCAGGCATGTGGACAAGAGACAGACAGACACCCGCTCTCACAAACACTCCAAGTGTTTATGTGGAATCCAGTAAAGATATTCCCAGCTGTCTGTGCGTCTGTCCTCTATCCAAGTCCACATTACAATTATCACACAACTCTTTTTTTCCTTCAGAGTCTGAAATCCATGGTTAGATGCTTGCATGAGTGATGTCTGTGTGCCTCTGTGTGAGGAAATATTTATTTTTCTCTAGTGCTTCATACTCATGTGACAATACTCCTCTAGGGTTTGTCTCTGTTTTTTAAAACAATATTCCCATCCATAGATTTAGCATAAAGGCCTGATTTATGAGTTTGATGAGAGGGAAAATGGAGAAAGTAGCCTTTTCCCCTTTGCATAGAAGCTCTCCATCAATGCTTGTTTTTTTACTCATTTTAGCTTGTGGGCTTAATTTTTGGGTTATGTGGCCGAGACAAGTGTCTTGACATGTGTCAAGAGGTCAAAAGGCACAGACGGATGTCATAATGAAAGAGAGTCCAGTCATTTTTCAAAATAAAATGACTGTCAGACCCTGATAGTCAGTTAAATGGAAATGAATTAAGGTATTTATCCTCTCTGTGTGGCCCTGTACCAAATGACCCATGGTTGGGTGGTTGGGGACCACTGGTCTAGACCAGTGGATGTCTGCCTTAGAATGTATTGCCTCTACAATGATTGCACACCCCAGTTGTGATAGCCTTTACAGCTAAATCTGCAGACATTTGAGACTGAACTATGGTTCTCGACTAGTCTAGCCTCAGGACCCACCACCACCTCTTCGAAGGGATTTCAACCAATCTAGTTCATTTGATGGAAAGTGTTTCTGTTTGGACCTTTGCTGGAACAAAAGATATGACTGAAGTAAGAGACAGAACGAACATTTTTAAAAGCATATCATTACTGAAGCCCAGGAGGAACAATCACTCCTTTTTGATATAAAGAACATGCAAAATTTTGTTGTTTTTCAAATATTTCCAGAAATAATCATTGGAAAACCAGATTTGTTGTCCCCAGATAACAGGATTAATCAATCAAGATGTCAAGAAAACAACCAAAATGTACTTTTTACATGGAAAAATTGAGTAAACTGAGATTGATGTATGTCTAGTATGTCTGCCTGTCTTCACTGGCCTCAGCAGACATCCCTGTATTTCAACTTTTCTGTGTTGCTTAAGCTTCAGTAGGAACTTGTCATTGTGGATGTTCAGCCAAAGACACAACTTCCTCTGTATTTATGTGTGTGCATGTGGATGTATTTAGGTCCTTTTTCGTGTATGTGCATGCACGTTTTTTGTGTGCATGAATGTGTGAGTGTGTGCATGATGAAGTGGCAGGCATTGAGTTGATTGGCCATATGTCTGCACAAATGAGCTCTTTATTTAATAAGGCCAGTGAACTAAATTGTCATTACTGTCAACATTTAACTGTGGTCCCCCCTGCCAGATGGTTTTTGGTCATAAATCACAGCGATGAGCTCTCTCCCATTACTTTTTACTCATAACATGATGAATCCATCCCAGATTAGAAAAATGGTCCAGTGTTCAATAAAACCTGATGTACTCTTTGGATATCTTTTCAGGTTTTACCTCAAATGACTCCTGAATCCTTGTTCTGAGGTATCTCTTACCATTGAACTTTTGGGTTTGGTCTCTCATTATTAAGCATTTTAAAACCCACTTTTCTTACATGAATGGATCAGGTCTTTCCCTTACTGTCACATGTTCATACACTCTACCCTGGTGCCATCCATTGGTTGTATATCAATATGGACAATGGGCCTCTGTTCCCTTTCATTGTACTAAACTGAAGCCAAAATCCCCACTGTGATGGGGGCTGATGTGGTGGTGACATAATTTGGAGCCAAGACATGCTATAAGGAGCTGGCTGGATAGGCCAACCCATTGAAATAGCTAAACCCCTGAAAGGCAAAATAGGTCCTCCCACTATTGTCATTTAATAATAATATTAGTGCATACATGTTGGATTAGCATTAACATTAGCCACCTGTCTAGGCATTAGGCTCACTGGGCTGGGATCTGACCAGCTTTGGAGCTGACATTTTATTGCATGTCTAAGCATGGCTATACACAATGACATCACAGTCCCAACTTTTAAACTGGATGGCCCCGCCCACAGTGGCATTATTAAAAATAAATACCACTTTCAGATGAGAGGGTTTGAATTTTGTAGCAGGCATCAATGAATAATATTTGATAAAAAGACACAACAGGAGTTGTATTTCTCAAATTTGCATAAGTAAGGTGGAAATGGTCCAAGCCGAGCCATTCAAGAGGGTTGAAAAATTCCTACAAGGAGCCACATTCCTCAACAGAGCTGTCAATGACAACAGTAGATATGCTCTTTTCTGATCTGTTAACATTGAGAGAGGAGGAGTCTATGGCATGTACTGCAGCCAGTCAGCAGGGGGAACTCTGCTGAGTGTCTGCTTCAAATCTTTTGGCACCACTTCTAGACAGCTCCATCTCTGTCCATTTATAGGTTCCATAAGGGAGACCAATAGCTTAACTACACTGCAGATACATAGTTGTTCGATGGGGTTTTTAAGTACTATAAAATGTAGAATAACAACCTTAAACCGAATGATTCTGACACAGGAGGAAATAACCAGTAATTATCATTATTAAAAGAGGTAACCTGCAATTGAGTTAAATGTGTTATAAAAATGGGAGTGAGGCCTCTAAATGTGACTGGACTTTTTGTTTTGTTACTCCAGATTTTTTTCTTTGTTTTGTCATTATGGGACATTTTGGACAGCCAGCATAATTTCCATGTTGATATTGGCTCAGTGATTATGCAGCTCTTTCTACTGCTAGTAACACGAGACCACAGATGAAAATGTCAGCCTTGTTTGGTAATGATTTGGAAATCAAGACAAGGTTGGGAGCATGGGAAGAGAGTTAAACATGTGTAGCCATGTCTGATCACAGCACTATCTCAGAGGAATTCAAGTCGAGTCGAGGACATTATATTTGCTTTAATGTGCTGTTTTATTACAATGATTGAATATTATTATTCACATATTGTTCTTTTTTTCAATATTTCCCTCTGTCACTTAGAAACCCAAGCTAGAAGGACTTATTACTTTATGTGTGGGTGTGCATACCCATTTGCCTTTGCATTATTGAGAGTTGTAGGAGGGTGGATAAGTGTTATATAATGACAGGGAGAGAGTGTGATGAAGTGGCAAGGCGGAGGGTGAAGTGGAGATGCACATTGAGACCGTTTAATGCAGACTGAGTACAGATGGACAGATGTGCAGAGACTCTTCAAAGGCCAAGAGACAGACTGTGAAGACAGAAGGAGAACAGACTGACGAGTAATGTCTGAGAGCATGTGTATCTATTCAAGCTAGGTTTCTACCAAGTGGTCTGGTTCAGTATGGTTCAGTACACGAGAGCCTGCAGCAGGGAGAGAAGCAGCTAAATACCCAGAGAAAAGCAGGCATCAGCGACATCAGAATGGCATTGATTGAGTCAGAAGCATCATGAAGTAGGAGCTGGGGTGGAGGAGGGTCGCAAGAGCAGCTTGCAGAGCGTAGCCAGGTATGAGCAGTTTAAATAAGGCAGCATGAGAGCCAATAGTGTGGTTAGAACAAATCAGCTGTCCAGCTGAAGAGGGCTCACATGAGATCAGCTGATCTCAGTTATGGCAGTGCTTGAGTCCGTGTGCGCTCCATTTGTGGTGCACAGACACACTTTGTTTCCATGTCTGCCTTTACTTTTTTGCTCCATTTTGTTTTTTTCTCTCACACAGTTCCCTAAGCTAATCTGCATCCTGCCCGTCTCCTTCTTGTTCTCAGAGCTGAGCTAAGTGCAAAGAAATAAAAGCAGAAAGACTCGCTCAAACTGGGCTTCCTTTCTCACTATCAGGGCAATACTTCAACTGCTCATCATTCCGCCAAAGGAATTTATTCTCTTAATTTTTTTGCTTGGATCTTTTGCAAGGATTTAAAAAGATATCTCTGGAAAGAAAAAAAAGTAACAACTCTTCTCTTTAAGACTGGAAAAAGATATGTAATAAACCACATGAGAGTCATAACAAACTCAACCACAGAGAAGAAAGCAGTTGAAGTGGAGGCATGCTGTGGCTTTGGCAGTTTGGCATTGTGTGCTTTTAATACAACATGTTGAGCAATGCTCAAGAGACATGAAAAAAGTGTCTGCGCTTGTGTGTAATTTTGCCTTTCCATCTTTTAATTGGCTTTAATTTAATGGGCTTTCTGCTTTATCTTCATTTGACTGAAGGAATATCTGAATGCCTGCTGAGTTTTAATTCTCTGTACTTTTTCGGAGAAGATAGGGAAGTTGTCTCCTTCCTTTTTCGCTTTTACCATCCTTCTTTCCCTCTTTCTTCCTCTGTGTGTGTCTTCCTGATGGGGGTTAAGTGTTCAGGTTAATTGTAGCCCAAAGTGCGGAGCCTTCATTGCCGCCAAAGAGGAAATTTTCATCATCCCTCTCTCACACCATCATCTGTCCTCTGTTGTTTCAACATGACCCTTTTGGAGATACAGTGGGCAATTTCACAACTCTGTCTCACTCTGTCCCATTTTTTAACATCACACATAAAGCTGCTGTTCATTACGGATGTTTACACTTCTAAGAACATGCACATGGGAGGGAAATCTTCTCACTGGATGATGTTTGAGGTGCAACACAGAAACAACAGCCCAGTCTTTGTCTGCTTTGTGTCACCATGTCTTGTTTTTTTCCCTCTCATCTGTCATCCCTCCTGTGCTGCCAAAAGACAGCCAGGAGGCAGGGAATAGGAGCAGGGTAATAACAGGGAGAGAAGGAAGGAAGGACGGATGGAAGGGGAGATAGAGAGAGGAGAGGGGAAGCAGTGTGTGATAATTGTGCAATAGAGGGGAGCTGAGAAAAAGTACAGAGTGACAGTTTTCACCGGCTGCGCTGAGAGCAGAGATGTAGTTTTTGAAGTTGTTAAATCGTGGGTTACGGTGGAAAAAGAACATCATATATGATTTATATGAGATTTATTTTACTTCAGGGTAGATATAGATTGGTTCAGAGCATTTTTAGAGTGCAGCACCCGTGCTACCTGCACTCTGTAACAGATTTTGCTGTTAAATTATAGTGAACTACATTTAGCTGCAATTTTACAGGGCAATTTAACATGGCTTGGAGCAGGATGGACAGCATGCATGTTTGATAGAAAAGCAGATGTTGGTAAAACAAGGATGTCTGTTTCTTTATGACAGATTAAAGAAAAAAGTCTTCAGTTCCTCTTAAATCTCTGTCTTCACACTCAATTTTTACAGCAATGTGTTGCAGTGTAGCAATTAATTAATGTAATTAGTATGTGTGTGTTTAAGGCTCTCTCTGTGCAGCATTTATTGCTGTATAACAGAAGAAACAGTGGTTGTTAGGGCTGACTTGTTGGCTATTAGTTGCTCGATGAGGGCTTGTCGGACCAGAATCTCACTTGTTGGACAATCTGAGGGAGATAGAGCATGCAGTGGTGATTCAGCGATAGAGAGCGATGGTAGTTACAAACAAAGCAGTGATGTGACAAAATATACTATACTATTTTTAAATGTTCTGCTGCTGTTATACTCTAAAAAATTTAGAAACAAGTCAACAATAATTTACGGCAAGGTGATGGATTTTTTTTTTTTTTTTTTGTATTAAAGTGGAGCTGCAAGTGTTTCTGCCCCCTCTTCCACCACAGCCTATAATTTCTTTGCAGATTACGTCACACAGGACCGTAGAAATCCCCTTCTGCTAAGAGAAACTATCAAAATGGCCATATTTTTAGCTGTTTACACTTATGCCAAGTGTTTGAAGTGCAAACATATCAACCTTCAGGTTTGGTTCAGTACAGTTTTGTCACAGCACGTTAAACTCTTAGCGTAGCGTACCCTATCATATTGTACCCTACCATATTGTATCATATCGTAGTGTACCGTTGCGCATCATAGCGTACCATACAGTACCGTACTGTACTGTAACGTACATACAGTACCGTACTGTACCATACCATAACGTGTCATATCGTTGGGTATAGCACTGTATGTGTCATATTGTACCGTATCGTATCGTACTGTACCGTATTGTATCATATCGTATCGTATTGTATCATATTGTTCTGTGTTTTGCATCCTTTATCTAACAGACCAGATGGTGAGCTGTCCTGTGATCCCATCCAAGTCAAGAGGGCTGATTTTCAACCCTGATTGTTGTCTTGGAGGTCATATTTGACTCTTATTCATACCATGTTGAACAGCTAAACCCAGGTAAATAAATGCCAGAATCTAAAGCCCTAACACCCAGTGTATTATGAGATAAAGGAAAACGGGACTGGTTTGCAGTATGTAAATACAGGCTGGGTTAGCTCACCTGCAGGCTATTGTTATCCGAGTCTAGCTTGCTGTTGAAGTGTTGCGTGATTCGGGAGCTCAATCTTCGTTACAGTTAAGTTTTGGTTGGGTTGGGATATAACTCAAAGCAATGACAAGTTTCATTCAAGTCTGTGGGATTTGGGTTTGCTGTAGAGTCCGAGTTGGTGTCTTCTCCTTCTCTCAGTTGCTGCGTTCTCCCACTACCTGAGTCTTCTGACATCATTTAAAGGTGACACAGTTGTAGCTTCGCACAATCTTCTGTCAGGGTGCATTCAAGATTGTCGGACTTTTAACACAGCTTAACCCAATGTTTTTTTCCCACATGAAAACCAGCCCAAAACAACTCACAAAGACAAAAGAAAGGAAAGGAAAAAGAATTAGTGCTTATTCCTAACACTATTCATATCATGATGTATCTTGACCTTCTTGCTGTAAACATATTTGCAGAACTGAGTCTGTCACTGGCAAGGTATTGCATATCATATCCTTTCGTATGGTACTATGTACTCTAACTGTATTGTACCGATCAGACCATATTGTGAGCCTTCTTCTGATCAATCAAAAGGGCTGATCTTTGACCCTGATTGCTGTCTTGGACGTTTTTTTTGCTCTCATTTAAATGAATCTTTGCTTTATGATGCATAAAACCCTTGCTCAAACTAGGGTTTGCAATAATGAGTTCTATTTTAAACTCTGTATTTAACCATATTCTGTGACCAAACATGTCAGGTTTTGTGTGACTTTTCCCACCACAAACATGACAGCTCCTTCAGTATTTCACTTTCAGTCTTTTTGTTTTGTTCATATATCAGTGAGGCGCTGTGCTTCTGAAAAGATTTACTGTAGATTTATTGGAAGGCTGCGCAGCATCTCTCTCCTCTCTCTGTGTCTCCCTGTCACTCGGTGCTTACTGTCATTCCACTCCTCCGACTGTTGGTCTTTATTCGCCTTTGTTTTTTACTCCATCTCCGCCGCTGACTTCCTCTCCCTCTTTCTCCTCTCTAATTCTATTCATGAGAGGCACACACTCCATCATTCTGTCACCCTGTATCTCTGTCTGCCCTTCATTTTCTCTGCACCTCTCTGCACCAGAGCGAGATGGAGGGAGAAGAAAGAAACAGAGAAAGAGAGAGAGAAAGGGGGGAGAGATGGACAGATTAGGTGACAGTGATAAGCGATCGATCTCAAGGCCAAACAGCCCAGGGAGAATCTACCCCCCCCCCACCCCACCCCCTCACTCTATTCTTCTGTTTCCCACTCTCCACTCCTCTGCTCCTCTTTCTCTCTAACCTTTGTTCCCTTCAAACTGACAAGGGTTCATTAAGGATCCACTTTGTGTGTATAAGTGCATGTAAGTGTGTGCATCTATGTGTACGCACACTTTTGCCTGTCTGCCTGGTTGATAAGTCATGAAGGATAGCTCCCTAAGGTGCCCCTAAAGAGCTTTTAGTGGCTTTCGATCACACACGCACACAAACACACACTACAATGAGTACACACAATCGCACCCAGGCCTCATTAGAGTTTTGAGCCTACACAAAACACTCGCCTAGTGATTGTCGGACCGTCTTTCATGCACGCTGGTTCATGTCTGTGTGATTATTTTGCTCACTGCTGCTTTTTTTGCTCAACCCAACCCTCCCCTCCTGTGTCGCATCCACCTCCCATCATCCCCCTGTGAGCTTCTGAATGTGCCCGCCGCAGCATATTGCCCTAACGAGGTTGTCTATTGATCAAGTGATGCTCTTTGTTCTGGACGCCTAAATGGACCTTCAGCCACTCTCAGCAGGCCTTTATGGGAGCTGTTATGGCTTTGGCCTGATTACAATAGAAGCACTTAAAATGCTCAATGTTTGATGTTTTATGCAAGAGCACGCCCAGCTTTGCAAGCGTGCGTCTGCTATATTACAATGCTCCCTAAGTGTGTGCATTTCGACGAGTGTTTGGTTGTCGGCCATCAGTTTGTTTTTAATTTGAGTATTTGTATACGCTGATGATGGAAGTCTGTGCAGCTGAAATGGCTGCAGGTATGTAAATGCAATTTCAGTGAGGTTCTCAGCTCATCCCTGGGTGTTTAAATCCTTGTTTGGACAGTATATGCATGTTATTTTTGTGCATGCTCTCACATGTGTACGTGTGCCCTCTGGTGTGGCGCTTTAATTTAAGGCCAACCAACTGTGACTGGGGAAGCATGTGGAAATTTTACCCACAATCCCTCTCACTAAATCAAGAGTTTCCTCCCTCCCTTCTATAACCTCCTTGCCCCTGCAGCATCCTCTCAATAAATAAGCGTTTCCAGCCAATCATTCCCCTCCTCCGCTCTTTATTCATGATGCAGCCACTTCAAATATTCCACCATTCATCTGGAAATTTATTGAGTCGGGGGCTGATGAATTATGGAAATGCGTGTGACGTTATGTGTGTGTTTCAAAGACCATCTGCACTCAGCCAGTGCTCTAAACGGCAGCCTTGACTTTTGCAGGATTCAGCGAAACACTGATTGTTTCTGCTCTTACTTTGATCCTTTGTCGTCTGTCAAATTTGCTTAAATGAGATGTAGAAGTGCTCTCTGTAGTTTAACAAACGCCTCTACTTTCTGCCTACAGACGTTAGAGCCTTTTTTCAGTTAAACAGCATGAAAACCAGAGCCTCATATTAAACCCACTCCTGTGTATGCCTCACACTGAACTGCAGAGATGGTCAATTAGATAGCAACATATGACTTTCATTCTTATGTTTTCATATTCTTCTCTTTCTTCTTCCCCCTTCAGCTTTATGGCATCCCAACTCGGTCATGATCATATTTCTTCTAATATTCTTTGAAATATCGCATTTTTTCCCCACCACAGGAATAAATACATCTTGGATCATGTCATCTTTTTCTGCCTTTCCTTATCTTGATCCATCTTTTGCTCACTCCTCCAAATTTCTGCCTCATGTTTTCATTCCCTGTAACAGAAACAAAAGGTCAGGAGTATTTATGGGAATTGATGTTTTTATCTCATTGCTTGAAAAGGGCCGACTTCTCTGTGGAAAAAACAGAACAAAATGGAAGAGAAGCGTCTGCAGCAGCTGCGAAACGTCAAAAAAGTGTAAAACATGCAGGTGAAGCTGTGAAAAGGGATTAGGAGTATGAAATGATTTGTGTTTAGATTGATCCCTAACACCTGTGGGAGGTTTTTCCAGCCCCCACCGCTGACTTAGATACGGGCCATCTCCACATACACATTTGACAGATACCTCATGTGGGACATCTCACCCAGGCAACTGTGTTTTATGCATGTGTGTCCGCGATGAAGGGGCCCCTGCTGTGACCTGATGGGGACATCAATACCAGGCGGTTTAGGCTTTCGACACACTCACATGAGAGTGCGAACAGGGGGCAGCAGGTGGAGGGAGACGGGACAAAACGGACGGCAGGCCAGAGGAATAATCATGATGGGAGTTGTTCATTTTTGGGACGTTAGACTATTTAAGTGTGTATAAATCATGCATTCATTGTGATAATTATATTTTTCCATTACTGTGCCTAAAAGGCCACTTTACAAGCTCCCTGGTGAGTTTTAGGGAAATTTTCCTAGCTCTCTCATGCAGTCTTGTTGTTGTTTGTATCTTTTTTTAATGTGTAAGTAATAAATTGAAAAAAACTTTAAAATTTAACAAATAAGTGAACATGCAGTGAATTTGCAGAAAACTATTAAAGGTTAATGAATGCAACAAAACCTCAAAATACTGTTAAAAATTCATACAAATGGTGAGCAGATGGCCTACTCAGTAGTTTCCAAACTTTACCAGGCCCCCCTTTGACACATGAAAATATTTTAAAGACCCCCTCACCATACACATCAACGCATACAGGTAAATTTATATCCACATAAATTTCATTTTACATTCATATTTAGCCCCAAATTTACTTTGAAAACTTCTCACAGAACTTGATATGGTTTGTGAGCTATGCAAAATGACACAGCATTATTTTATTCAGCCCTGCTGAGCCCATAACATTCATCACTTAGCCCCCCCTAAGGGGCCATGGTCTACACTTTGGAAATCACTGGCCCAGCACTGCCTGAGTTTGAATCCATCCAGTGGCTCTTTTCCAGCCACCCACTCTCTTGCCTATTGTCTGTCCTGCTCTCGCCTGTCCTGCTTCAGACAGTGGTTCAGTTGGTAAAATCAGTTGCATTTCAGCTGCATTTTTAATTTCACAGAACTGAAAGAATAATATTTTTGATTATAGACCTCAGTCTTGTGTCTTTTAGAAAATTAGAAGAGCATCCGCCCAAAAAACTCATAAAATCATGTCATTAAAAGTGGAACTGTTATGGATATAACTGCATATAATTAGTGCAACCCTATTAAAGATTTCTGTAAAAAAAAAAAGAGCACGATATGCTTTGCAACATGTGCTCCTACTTCCAATCATATTAAGTCATATTTCCTCTCTTTTTAAATGCTGATTGATAGTTATTTTTCTTGATGAGGTTTTACAGTTCACAGCCGTGGTATGTGTTGAACTTACAGTATGCCGTGTTGAATCAGGAGGCCCTGACAGCCAGCTCAGGCCCAAAGATGAGATGAAGGAGACAGCTGGGGAGGAGTGTACGTTCAGGGATGGATGGACGCAAAGATGGAAGGCATTTCCCAACTGTGCTAACTTTAGACCACACATGCTGCTAAACCTCCCAAAACCTGTCCGCAGCGTGTCACCACTTGCTTCCATAAAACCCCCCTTCGTGTGTGTGTGAGCGTATATGTGTGCGTATTTGGGAGCGTTTCTCTGTTTGCCTGAACCAACCAGACTGCATAAATAAACAGCTCAAAGGGGCCAAATCATTTGCTAGTATAACAAATCCCGTCTCTGTGTTGAAATTACATTCTCTTTCCAGAAGCTTATTGTTTCAATTTCCTGTTCGGTGAGGCGAGTTCAAAAGTTCATGAACTCACAGTTGGAAGTGTGAACGGAATGTAGCTTGTGCCCACCAAGACATGACCCAAAGACCTTGTTTCAGTGCCAGAAACCTCCAGCCCCCCTCCACAGGGAAAACTCAACTAGGCCAATTAGTTTCAATGCAGAATTAGTTTTGGTTCAGCAGGAATCAATCAGAATCGCTATTATCAGAGGGATGATTTGAGAGGGAGCTGTGTGTGTGTGGGAGGCTGTAATGAGGTTCTGGATTGTGTGCTTTCCATAAATGTTCAGTATTTTCCCGCTTTATGTATTTTTGTCCTACTATTTATGATTACAAATGTTTGTTTTAGCTTGTTGCGAAGCATTACAAGACTGCAGAAAATAGAGATGATTTAAGAGACACTTCAACATAAATGCACAGACGTGCATATGCACATACAGCATGGTCATATCCCACACAGTGTTAGGGACACTAATCGCCCGCGGCCCACTCTCCAGCTCAGCACGACAAAGGCACGCTGAGCATCTTTTAGCTTGTTTGACGTGACACAAAGCTCAGTAAAACTGACAGAGTTCCTGCTCCATCAGACGGGGCCTTTTAAACAGGCCTGAGTCTGGATCAAAGGCAAGGACAGGACTGACTGCTCCCACTTTGCACGGTTTGATCCTGTTTGCTGTGAAACACCCTCAGAGTCTTCAGAGGAGAACTGAAAAGGAAAGGAAAGCGCTGCTATTGGAGCAAAATATTCCTTAGTGTAGGTAAAAGCGCAGGAAACACGGAACAGCATGCTTTCTTTTCAGAGTTTTTCAGCTGTATGTCATGATCATTCTAGAGCACTGCAAGCTACTTGCAAAGCATTCTAGGATCACTCACCTTGTTAACCGGAGAGGCCGCTTAGAGCAGTTTTTCTCCATCATTATTTGAAATTCTCCATGAGACAAAAAGAAGATATTTACTGTTTTATAAATAGGCATTGTAAAATGCAGTCGTCTTATTGAACAAAGTCCTCAATTCAAAAAAAAGAAAGCACTAAAGGCTGGCAAAGCTCAGCAGCATGTCTCTACTCAATGTCTAGTGGGGCCACAATGTGGGACGAAATTACACCGTATGTCCATTTCAGACTGGGTGCATGTTTGCTGCATGCAGCTGTGGTACACGCCCACTCTGGATTGCACCTCACAGCTTTTATATTCGGTGTGTTTGCATGTTGGCTGCATCTCCCTGCTGTCACAGCCCTGTCTTTCTTCATATCGCATACGTAAGCCAAAAACTTTTATCCACATTTTTCATTAACATAACCGTTTTTTTTTTGTTTGTTTTTTTTTAAATAAATCAGTGCTTTTGGTTACTCTTTTCATGCATCAGTAAGGATTCTCCAATTTTAAAGCAATAAGGAGTGTCAAAAAGATGCTGACTATGACTGTTAAATGTTACATTATTTGTAAAATATAGTGTTTTTCTTTCCCTGAAAGGTGGCGATTTTGGAGATAGGAGGTTTTGGCCAAATGTCAGCGATGTGTTTTAACTTGATTCCCAGTAAAAATTCAGAATAAAAGCATTCTGTACAGCAAGGTGATTTCCACCCCAGAATGTTCAAACAGGCTTTTACTTTGAAAAGCACAAATCAAACGTGCACTCTTATTGTGTTTTTCTTGCCTGTGACATATTCTGCCAATGTGGAAACAGAAAGCATCACCAGTTGCGATTTAGAGGACAACTTTATTTCAATCAGGAGAGACTTATACGAGTTTAACAATTTATTTTACAATTTTTAATGAAAGAGAAATGTGCAAAGTCTTTGACCATTAGACTCCATCATGATGACCTCATGTACGTGAAGGGGTAGTGAAACAAACGTCAGTAATAGGATGCCCCTGTATGGAGCGTAGACATGTGGTGGTGTTAATGAAGGATGCAGGATCAGATTAGACTTCTGAGGTGCTGGACCAGGAAACCAATGAGGTGGCCTGAAAGAGGAGACTGAAGGAGATGCTGATTAACTGAATGGAGGTGGCTGGGGTGGAGGAGGGTTGCAGCATCCACACTGAAACGACTGACTTTGAGAGAAAGAATGAGACTTAAAATATGACAGGTGCATGATGATTGGTCAAACAAGGTTGTGGCAGAATCTTATTATCTGAGGTTTTAAGCTGATCAGCTGATCACCAGAGCGGAAAGAGCGAAAGAATAATAGAAGAGAGAGATATGACTGAGTGGTGAAAAATGACGGGTAGAAGCAGTCTTCCTCCTTGAATTTTTGCTGAGCTGTATTAGACTGAGTTGTTCGACTTATGGCCTTCATGAGGTTAACCAAGAAACACATTGGAAACATTTGATGTGGATGCATTTCCGCTAAAACAAGGAAAATATGGCTCTCTATGTATCATTTTACTGTCTATTTAGGTTGGGACATAAAATTGGCATAAAATCTGCCTTTTTCATGGATATGGCATGGACATTTACAACTATAAAAATCAAGAATTTTCTGCAGTTGAAAACTGCAGGAAAAACTAAGGTAATGTTAATACCTAACTTATATACGGAGAATCAGAATTGTGTTTAATTGGCATTGACATTTTAGTGTAAAAAATCTACATGTTGTACCTTTAAATCATGACCATCAACCTTCTTTTAAGTGTCATAAATCAGTTAAAAGTCCTTTTATGGAACAGGAATCTACTACTGCAAAACATAAAAGAAGGATTTTAATTCAAATATACAGCAGGCAACAGCCAACAAGACCTATCAAAAAGTTTGTTTTATGCTTTTCCAAACTGTTAAGTATATTTTAATCCTTCTCTCATGTTAGCATGTCTGCCTGAACTTCAAATATGCAGGCTCTCTGTATGTTCCCACTAAACAAGGTCTGTCTGCAATAAATACAAAAAATGTAGCCAAACCAAGGCCTCTGTAATGTAAGCCATTTATAATGAGAGCAATACAAGGATAAGTGCAAACCGACCCTGAACTACTCAGTCTAACTTTTAAGGATTTATGTGTGCACATGCGTGTCATGTGCATGTATGTATTCAGATTTGTGTGTATGTGTATTGGTGTGAGTGAGTGGGAGCATGTCCACATCTATATTATATAGTGACCTTTGCTGCCCTGTATAAGGCAGGCATTGCCCACAATAAGACACACAGCCCGAGTACCCGACACACCACTTAACCCCCTGCCTGAGACCTTGACAGCTTCTCCATGGGAGGCTGACCCTGAAGGTCCTGACAAACACTTTGTTCATACCATACACACACAAGCTGCCTGCATTTATACAGACTTACACTCCAGCATGCATGTGCACTCGTATACAGTGTAGGGGCTAAAAGACCGTATAGCTTTTAAACAGGCATGAGGAATTAGCAGAGGCCTGACTGTCAGCCCCCCGCTGACTGAGCTACTGCTCTGTCATCCCGACTGCCACGCTGCATCTCTCTGCCTCCATATATCTCCATCTGACACCCACACAGACAAACACAAATGCAAGAACAAATAGGAAAAGCTTTTTTTAATTTTTCAAGCATGACTTTCATAAATTCCAAATTCCTGCTGTCAAGCATCAGAATTGTTTTCATTGTTGTATAAAGTATTAGTTCAACAGAACTAATACCACTTTGGGCAGCTAAATGAACATCTTTTCATCTTTACAAACAGGAAATCAAATAATAATGGGAAACTGTGTCTTTAGTAGGAAGATTGACAACATTTCACCATGTGAACTCATGAAAAATAATGTGCTTGTGGGTTATCATTCATCAAGGTCATAGTTATCCAAAGTTTGATCAAAAGGGGCAACTGGACTTGTTCGGTTTAGAACTTTAAAACCAAAGAAGCATTTTGGAGGCCATCCAAATGTCGTCAAGAAGCTCAAGCAAGTCCAATTGTCCCTCCGAAAACTTACAAAAATAGAGTAGTTACAAACACAGATCAACCAAATCTTGGTTACAGAACACAAAGTTTTCTGTCACATCTACAACCTGACTCATCTTCCTCCAATGTCCTCAATCTACTTTTAAAAAGACATAAAGAGACCAGGCTGCAGGGGCAGATTACCTGAACCTCCTTGTAACAACTTCACGTACTTTAGGGACACAGCAAAAGTAAGTCCTGTGTCTGAGTCACAGAGCAAAGATCGTAGCTCCAGCACTTTTCTCCTTGGTAAAATCAAGCAAGTTTAAAAGAGGCAGGTTTAGTATGGCATTATAAATAAAGATGTGCTAATGATATAGCCTCTGAGCAGCCAGCAAAGGCCAACCTACTCAATCAAACAGAACACAACAATATGTTAAGGCCTAAAGATTTTTTATGAACCTCAGTGCTCCAAGATACACATAATCTAAAGATTTAAGACTTTGAAAAGATATATGCAAATATCAAACATCACCACGACCAGTCAGAGGCAGAAAAGTGGCAGCAGCAAGTCTTATTTAATTCATAATTTGCAGTTATAAATGTTCTCGGTATTAGCAGTTATTAATTTGCTGTCATTGCTGTTATTTATATTTGGTGGTGTGGCTGTCCTGTCCTGTGCAACACTGTCATGCTGTACCACTGAAAAATCTCAGTGTCCAACCGAGTTCATTTTTTATGTGCTCACATTGAACCGTATGGCTGTCAGGGACACTTTGAGCACTACCGCTATATGAGTGAAATGTGGACTCCCACCGATGGACATTGAAGTCAGATCTATATTTCCCCCATCTGATTGGTACAGCATCAAATAAGCTTATTTATAGCAATCTTCAAGTTAACTGCTATATCCTGTCCAAATTTCTCTTGTTCATGTTTCATTCAAATGCCCAACAGGTATGCTTTCTGTTGCCTTGATGATGTGAGATGCTGTTGAGCAGTTTGTGCATAAGAAATCAGGGGAAAAAAGGCCCTAAACTTGAATCTTGAGGAAGCTTGTGACTGCTTTAATTCTTCTAGTTCGTCCAGCTCAGTCAGGACCATTTTGTCAAGAAACACAAGGTTTGCAGTAATACATTTTTCTCTTTTTTAGCCTTTACAAATTTACTCTCATTGCTGTTGTTTGTATTTGGTGGTGTTGCTGTTCTGGGATCCCCCTACCCTTCCACAAGCCCCTGTGAAAAGCATTGATCAAGAAAAGCACAAGTTTCTTCTCTTCCTGTGCCTACAAGGAAAGCCTGAGGCAGGGAGAGAAGCAACAATAAACCTAGAGAAGAGCAGAGCAAGCACCAACAACAACAGAATGACATTGATTAAGTCAGATATAGCATAGATGAGGAGCTGGGGTGGAGGAGGGTTGCAAAAGCAGATTGCAGAGGGAGCAACAAAACAAATCCAGGATAGGGCAGTTTAAATACGGCAGCATGAGTGCAATTAGCCAGTTGCAATTGCTTAGAGTGAATCAGCTGTCCGTCAGCTGATGGGGCTTGCGTGAGATCAGCTGATCTGCTTTATGCTCGACTTCTGAAAAACCCAGCAGCAACTTTAGTCAGCTTATCTAACAAGGAAAAAAAGAGTTTTTGCTATATAAAAGCAGCTTTTCCCTTTAAATTAAGACTACATGAGTATCGGTGCCAGCATACGTTCATATTGTTTTGCAGCTGAGGGAAGGATGAAAAAAAAGTCCTTATAGTGTGGAGAAACAGGAGTCCCTTGTTTGAAAAGATTGCTGCTGTTGCCTTGTGCCGCGGCTGGTTATGAAGGACTTCCATCATCTCCCCATAACCATCTGCTGTTAAAACACTCTGCCTTTTACAATCAGCAGATGCTCTGCAAATTACCACCTCTTTCCCCTTCTGCTGCCACATCAACCACATTTCCTGTCTGCCAGTTCCCCGCCTCAATAACACAGTCGTAACTCAGAAGACGATGGGGAATTTTCCTCTGTTCTTAGAGTTACAACTGAACTTGGAAGTTGTTATCTGAGTGGAGACAAGACAAGGCCGTGCAGCCTCTATAATTGGATTGTTATGATGGGTTTGTGATGATTAAAATTATTTGTAAGCCCTGCTTTAAAAGCTTTAAACTTTGATCTGAAGAGCTGCAAGGATGACGCCTATAAGGGTGTATTGTTCTTTTATCTGATGTAGGCGTCAACACTGTCTCTTGAGGCTGTATTGTGTGGACAGCATTATGAGTAAGACAGGTGTACACTGTCTAGACTGACTCAGATAATAGAGAGGCCAAAACATGTCATCACACAACTAGAGCTGCTGGCACAAGCATTAATTCAAGGAGTCACTCAGTAAAGCCAAATAATAGTTTTTTATGACTGTCCCTGGGAATATAACACTCTGGCAGAGTTCAGGCCTTCTATTGAGCAACACAGAATGAGTCAATTAGACTTTTCTGCAATTAGCCAGGTTGAGTTTATAACATGGGCTGCCTTTCTACAAAGCATCATGCCAATGTTGTACTGCATTTCACTCCACAGCCCACTTGAATCGCCCTAAGACAGTAATTAGTGTAAAAATAAATGTTTGACGTATAACCTCATTATGTGAACAAGCTGAATCTGTTAAATGAAACTTTTATAAGGGAGCGCCAGAGGAGAAAAGATTATTGTGGAAACCGTGAGAAAATCAACCCAGAGAAAACACTCATGAAAGCAACCCCAACAAGCTCTGTCATATAGCTTGATCTCAGTGAGATGGGTGCTTGATGCCTAACAAAACAGCTCCAAACAGAGGTTTTATCAAAACCAGTCTGTCCTGGCTCATGTAATATTAAACCATCCAGGAGTAATCAGGACTGAAATCTAGGAATGACCCTGAAATATGAGAGTTAAGCTGAGAGAGGGAGTCTTAACCATTGAAAAGACTGGGTAAGACTCCCAGCTGCACTTGCTCACCTCTTTAAAAGCAGCAATACATTTTCATATTCGCTAGATCAATAGAACTTCTAAGTTGGCGGCATCCCAGCATGCTCTTTGATGCAGTCATTTCTTTCATATTATGCTACTCTGTGATCTACCTGCCTTAATAGTTCTCTGTACATTACAAAGCCTCAGATATTCATGATTAAACTAAACACACCACCAATATAAGCTTGCCTCATGTTTGGCATGTAGGATGCATGATGGGAAACTCTCTTCAGACTCTTCAGACCACTATTTTCCCTCTGAAGTCATATCACAGCTTTTTTAAGGTAACCAGCAGGTTAGCTGACAATGACTGAGAAAACACTGATATCTTAGTCAAAGCTGCTTGATTCACTGGTTTTTATCACTGGCTTTGTTTGTTTTGGAAAGTTTCTTAGAAAAAAACCTTCAAATGATTAATACCAGAGGATACTTCATCTTCAAAGACTAAGGTCCTGGTATGTTCTTAAGCAGCTCCTCCTCACATCTGTCTTTTGATGAAAAGCATTCGGATATCAAAGACTCATAAAGTCTGATTAGAGTACTGAATTATAGATGCACTGATTTTGATACGATACAAAACATTAAGGTATGATACAAAACAGTACAATAGGAATGTTCAAAGTAACAGTTTATCTTATATATCCTAAATTTATCCTAATATAGGACAGGATATGATACTTGTGCTAACATATTAGCTACTTTCAATACTAATGTTCTTTTCATTATTCTTGGCTATTTTTTAGTCTTTTTAGTGCATTCCAAATATTTAAACTGTAATCTCTTCTCTTGAAATGTCACCTCACTATGTCTCACAACCTGCATGTACATCCATCCATTTTCTATTTTATCCCGTTAGGGGTTGTGGGGAGCTGGAGCCTATCCCAGCTGTCACTGGGCAAGAGGCGGGGTACACCCTGGACTGGTAGCCAGTCAATCGCAGGGCTGACATATAGAGGCAGACAACCAGGCACACTAACATTCATATCTACGGCCAATTATAGAGTCACCAATTAACCTAATGAGCATGTTTTTGTTGGTGGGAGGAAGCCGGAGTATCCGGAGAGAACATGAAAACTCTGCACAGAAAGGCCCTGACCAAGAAGCGAACCAGGAACCTTCTTGCTGTGGGGCAACAGCGCTAACCCCTGCAGCCCAGTATACTAACTTGTCAGCGTTAAACTGAAACAATGCAACAGATGCCCATCATGTTACTTACATCATTGCATGCTACATTATTTGCCCATGGGTTAATGGCTGTCAAGAGTGCAAGTATTGGCCAATACCATCTGATGTATCCCTTCTTTAATGGTTTAGATAACAGGGGTTCATCTTTTAAAACAGACTTAATGTTGTTGAAGGAATAAGGCTGTTAACATTTGCTTTTTGCTGCCATGTCTTATTCTTTATTGTAATGGTTGGTAATAGGGCTGAATGATTTGCTAAAGTAAGCTAATTGCAGTATTTCCCTCCAATATTATGATTTAATATGCAATTATAATTTGATTCCTCATCTTATGTATTTTTTTTAAATAATCAAACATTAAATAAGTCCATATTATAACCTACATTCAATCATTCAGGAACACTCTAATCATATATTTAACTATTTTATTGCAAACTGGATCTACAGTTTTACTTGGTAGAGAAGGCTCTGCTCAAAAGAATCTTCCTGGGTTAGTCAGCAGCTTGCTTTGACTTTCCAGGGAGTGCATAGCTAGAAACCCCCAAATTAATAGATACATTTATCACAGTGTGTATCGAAAACAATGGAAGTATTTCAGAAGCAATCAATCCATAGTATCATGAATCTGAATATGAGGGTGCAACAAGTGTAAAGCTATGAAGGAGGCAGCTTGGGTGGGGGAGATAAATCTGCCTATCAGCTGATCGCAGCTGGGGGTATGACTGTCTATGACTGACTATGACTGTCGTGAAGTAACGCTAAGCTTCATCAGTTTCACATATAATGAACAAATTATTTTGCTCATATTGTAAATTTGATTTTTGCTTCATTGAAGAACATTATCATTTTTATGTCACTTGTTCTGATTAAGAAAAAAATACATAAAACACAAAAAGGAGTTTTTTTGTAAACCATTATAAAAAAATTTGACTCCTGAATGTTTGCATAATTTGCAAAAAATCTCTGCAGCTGCAAAGATAGGGTTTATTAAACAGGTATTTTGACACATTTCAAGTTAAAGAAATATTGCAACTTTATGATTTGTAAATTGCAGCAGGCCTTGTTGTGATTTAATCTAATTTGAGATTAATTGCCCAATCCTAGTTGATAATGGTAAGTACCAAAAGTTTACAGAGTTTCATTCACAGTTTTTTATTCCAAGAGAGAAAGAGATAACAGCAGTGGTCTGTTCAAATTCATCAGGGCTAAACTTCTGGTACTGCTACAAGCTTATAAAGGAAGAAAAATACTGCATAGTAAGCTGTGTGACATTTTTCTTTGTCCATCTCCTATAAACAGCCTCTAAAAGCGACAGCCAACACATCTAGGTTCATCTTTTGAGACTTGTGCTGAATATGTGGCTTTATTGATGTAATCTGGTTGTACTTGAAAGGGTTATATCAGCTGTAAAGAGATTTCTCTCACGATAAGAGAAATTCCCTCCAGAGGGAGGAAAACTGCGAGGATTTCCCCATGACAGCAGTGATGTATAAACAGGCACAACTATAGCTACAGTCTGTCAGTGAAGCAATTACATCCCACAGATAAACACACAACAGTTACCATTTGGCTTCCCATGGCTCCCCCTGGAAGTGTTACATACCTAACTCAGCATGCACTCAGAGAAAGGCTGACACGCACGCCCTGCATGCACGCACACCCACACGCAACAACAGCGGGTACAGTGGTGTACAGTCAGTGGTTTGTGAACTGTGAAAGGGCTGAGGGTTTTATGAAAGTGGTGACATTATAACATCCTGACACAGCTCCATGGCAACCTAGCTTGAAGGTCAGTGTGTGTTTGTGTGTATTTAGGGTATGGATACAAAGAATATGGGGTAGTGTATGTGCAGGTCTTAATGGTGAACACACAAACTCACTGAGATGAAACAAACACCATCATATATGTTTTGTGTGTTCTCTTTTCATCATTGCTGTGTTTCCTCCTACCCACATTGGACCCCCCCCCCCCCCTTAATGCTTCCCTCCATCTATTCCTACTTTCAAACCTTCATACAAGCCTTTCTTCTCTCTCCCTCCTCCCACTCTGGAGTCTGCCTCTCATATATTGCAGAATTCCTTTATTTTATTGTCCATTTTTGCCCTATTTTGCCAGCTTTCCTACTCATTTCACTCCTCCACCCATCTGCTGATCACTTGTTCAGAGAGACAGAGGAAGCCTGGGAAAGATAGATGGGGGGGACTTAAATAGCGACAACAGAAGAAGGGTGGGCTGACATTCTTCTGTACCGTGCTATAAAGGGCTTGCAGGTGTGCCACAGCCTGACCAGGTTGGACGGCAGCTTGGTTGGAGGCTGAATGAGGCAAAATTTTATGCTGTTGGTCGCCATGTGGCAACATTTCAAGACACGGAGGCTGAGAGCAGGAAAGGGTCAAGAGACCATGAAGTTTCCAGTGCAGGCATATAGGGTGCTAAGAATTCCGTGTACACCTGGAGGCTGATGGAAGTTTCTGGGCCTATGGGACATCCACAGCACGACCAGGGGCTCATGGCAGCCCTACTACCCACATGCATGATACCCCAGGCCGTGCTTACTTGCCATATACACCCCTTATTCCACCCTAAAGGTGTGGATTTTGTTATTTTTTGAACAGATTGTTTTCCCATGCCTCTACTAATATGCAAGGACATCCAGAGCACTACCTGGGTTGCATCAGTCCTTCCCCCACCCAATGGTGCCCTCATGTGGCTTACTCACCACCACTTATACACCTTAACTCAGCCTTAATTTTTTTTCCCAGAAGTGCTTAAAAGTTCTGCGCAGTACTGCAGGTATTTTCCTGGTCACTGAACAAAAGAAGGGATGAAGAAAAAATGACACTCTATCTTGTTTTCTTTTCAAGGCTCTTGAGACTAAAGTAGCAAGCCCTAACATGCCACATTTGAAAAGCCATTGCAGTTTTTGCTCATCAGGTCTTTGCAGTATTTCAGGTTTTTGACAAGTCATTTCATGATGCAGTCCTAGATCGTCATATTTTGTACAGTGCACAAGAAAATGCAACCAACCAGAAAAAGATGGAACACATGAAATAATGTGAAGCTTCATGTACAGGGCATTGCTTATTGCATTTGTAATGCACCTTACTTGACCCTACAACATTATATGTGCTAAACTGTTGCTATAGTTGCACCTACATAATCATATTTGAAGCTTAGGGCCAAAACTGGGCTGCTATATATGGTATGAAGAGTGAGTACATGTTGCCACAGGATGCAAGTCAAGTGAAACTATGTCAGAGGAGAGATAGAGTGTGTGCAATAGCCCTTTCTTAAACAAAATTGTATCCACTGTTATGCTCTGTCTTCATTTGGAAATCAAAAGAGAGTTCTGAGTTTACATAAGAGTTTAAAGCCAGGTTAGATGAGCCCATTTAGATGTGAAGTCTATACAAGCTTGGAAAAGGGAGTGTATTGTTGTAATTTAGCTTGTTTGCTTATATGAAGAAGTAGATGTTAAATTCTTGCACTGATAAAAATTGATGTTGCTTTTTTTCCTCCAAGTGTTGTTCCACAAAATCTCGTCATGTTCCCGTCCTCTAAAGATGCTCCTTTACTTCCAAGGTCCTTTCTCGTCTCACACATTTGGGAGACGCGTTACACGGCTCAGAGCTGTTTCATTGCTGCTGTTCTGTCTCAGCTGCCAAACAGCCTGTCACTATAAAACAATGACTTATGATTAATAGCCGACACGTCTCCTGCTCAGTGATGTAGAGCTATTAATTGACACTAACTGGCCATGCGTGACCGTGCATAAACTGACATGAATCTACAGGCGCGCACACCCACCCCGATCCCGGTAAACATGTCAGAGCGTACAGTATTTACAAAGAGGCTGAAGTGGGTTTGGGGCAGCAGTGATTCAGGAGAATAGCCCCAGGGTCTGACAGGATGTTTGGGGATGTGTCATTTTTCCTCGACTCCCTTGGTGACGAGCAAAGACATAAAGAAATCCTTTTACACACGCTACAGATCCCTAGCATACAGCCTGCACACATCAGTGTTACATTCCCATAAAAAAAGACTGTTTGGCAGAGTTGTGAGTGGATGAGCTCAGAGGAAGAATCTTACTGTATTTCCTTTTCTCTGAATTGAGCTGCAGCATGTTAATGCAGAAGACATCAAACACTCAGTGAAGCCCTACATCTCGCTGTTTCACTCAGGACCGAGAGCAGAACAAGAAGTTGTCTGTCACTGCTCTTAATTCATTGTCTCCCTAAGGGCAAAATGAGCGCTGACAGACATAAATGGCAGAAATGAATATCACAAGATCACAGTCAAGGGTGGCAGCGATGAGGGAAGTGATGGAGAGAAGAGGAAGAAGAGGAGAAATGCAGGGGAAAGGGTCAGGATGGGAGTATGGGAGAAAAAGAGGGATGAAGGAATGCATGGGTACGTCCCTGTGTCCCTCACTGCTGACAGTCAGTATATTATACTGGGCTGACCACCTGCTCTGAGCCTGCAGTACACCCTCCATAAAGCTACAGCAGATGGACACAATAAAATGCACCATGACCAGCAGCCATGCTCTCACATATGTGTGTGTGTTTGTCCATTACTGCATGTATCATATAAATATATTAAATTATGCCGACATTCACCCCCCACCATGTCCCTGAGGTGATACACCAGTAATATGTGATACTCTATAGGCCTGATGTCTGCTCTGTGCTGTAAGCCTATCGCCCAGTTAGCCAGCGTGGAATGTGGCTGTCAACTCATATAACACGGGACATGCTCACATGTTCTTCCTCTGACTTCACTGCTATCCTCTTCTCACTGCTATCCTCTTCTTCTGGGCATAGGAAAGTCATGGATTACTTTTTAAACCCATTTTCAGGTTAAAACAGGCAAGAATGAGTGAAAAGTGGCAAATTTGTTAAGTATAGTTTTTAAGTAGCAAAAATTGACAGAAATGGTGGTGGTTAGGGGTTAAACAGGTTAGAAGAGGCAGGAATGAGGGTCAAAGGTGGCGAAATTGATAAATGTAAGTTTCAAAATGAACATAAATAGTAGCAAATGGGGGTTAAAATAAGCATTTTCAACATCAAAACCCAATAATAGTTGGACACACTTTTTAGCTTCTAAATGACGACACATAGAACAAATGCTACTTATCCAACACACCTACACTGATATCATCATGGCCCATTCTCTGGGTTTTTAAGGGGCCCAGCCAATGCTGTGAGCAGGCCTGAGTGTGTGGTGCACATTAGTCTGTGTGATTCTTGCTCTAGTAGATAAATAGTGGGTTGTGTAATATAAGTTGTAATATGAGTACCTGAGCAGGTGGTATTGTCATTTCTTGCCGGTACCCCAGAGAAACTGATTTTTTTTTTTTATATCTCCAGGTCTGAAAGAAAAGAGAATTGCTGAAATGATGCTCTGGTCAGGAATTTAATTTTACAGTCAATATGATTGTGGAGTGGAAATATTGGATGCAGTTATCTGTTCCTCGCCCTCTCCTTGCTCTCTGTTACACTCCTTTGCTGTCAGTAATAACAAGGTGAATACTTCTCTGGGCAGAATGGCTAAGTCCTTCTCAGACTGCAACTGTGAACAGCATCAATCACAACAGCCCTTTTCTTCTTTCCCTTCTGCCAATTCCTGTCTTTCAGTTCTCGCCTTTTTCCTGCGCTCCTCTCTCTTTCATCTTCTGACCTCTAAACCAATCATCTGCAATTAGACAACTGCACAAACTATATCTAGAAGTGTTTGTGTTATGCGTTTGTATGCGTATGCGTTGACAGGTCCTGAATAGGCCTTCACATGTGTGCTTTAGTCAGGGTTCAGTCGCAGGTCATCTCCTCTTGGCTAAACAAATGTTCCCCCTGGACCTAAATCAACAAATGATCTTTCACTTGAGGAAAACGCACACAGAGACACACATGTCCTTGCAGACACGCACACCCTCAACAGGATTTGCCTTTTAAGGTCCCAGTACATTTTTTAGTTTGGAGGTTACTGTGATTTGATTTATCAGGGTACGGAACATTGCCTGAGGATATTGAATTGAAAATATATCAGATGTATGAATTTCAACAAGGAGAGGTGAAATAATGTAAATAGATCTGATTTGGGGTCATGAGCAAAGAGTGGGTCGTGAAAGAATATCAGACAGGCGGAAAATCAAGAAAAGTAACGGGTGAGAGCAAGAAAATACAGAGCGAATGGGAAGAAAAGGAGGCTGAGACAAGCAAAGATGATCTTTCCTACTGAGTTAGAGAGGGCTTCTACTTTGTAATGCATGTGGCTGTCAGCGGTGTGTAAGCGCTGCAGTGTTGACAGTTCTTGTCAAAGTCTCTGCAGCTAAAGGACATGAAGCAGGATTGTTTCTGGCACTTCATTTAACATAAAAAGTTTACCCTCTTCACAGTGTTTTGTCACTTTGCATTCATCAGCTGTCCATTCTTAGCGACGATAATGAAAATCTCTCACAATGTGTGAGGTTTAACCTTAGGGAGTGCATAAAGGCTTACATAGTGCTGCTGGGATCTCAAACTGTGCTGCTATTTTTTTCTAACTCTGGCGTACACTGTACAATTGTATGAAAGTCAGTGTGCAACACTGTCATGCTGTACCACTGAAAAATCTCAGTGTCCAACCGAGTTCATTTTTTATGTGCTCACATTGAACTATGGCTGTCAGGGACACTTTGAGCACTACCGCTATATGAGTGAAATGTGGACTCCCACCGATGGACATTGAAGTCAGATCTATATTTCCCCCATCTGATTGGTACAGCATCAAATAAGCTTATTTATAGCAATTTTCAAGTTAACTGCTATATCCTGTCCAAATTTCTCTTGTTCATGTTTCATTCAAATGCCCAACAGGTATGCTCTCTGTTGCCTTGATGATGTGAGATGCTGTTGAGCAGTTTGTGCATAAGAAATCAGGGGAAAAAAGGCCCTAAACTTGAATCTTGAGGAAGCTTGTGACTGCTTTAATTCTTCTAGTTCGTCCAGCTAAGTCAGGACCATTTTGTCAAGAAACACAAGGTTTGCAGTAATACATTTTTCTCTTTTTTAGCCTTTACAAATTTACTCTCATTGCGGTTGTTTGTATTTGGTGGTGTTGCTGTTCTGGGATCCCCTTGCCCTTCCTCAAGCCTATGTGGAAAGCATCAAGCAGGAACAGCAAAGGTTTCTGCTCTCCCTGTGCCTACAAGGAAAGCCTGAGGCAGGGAGAAGCAGCATTAAACCCAGTGCAGAGCAGACATCAGTGACAACAGATTTACATTGATTACGTCAGATATAGCATAGATGAGGAGCTGGGGTGGAGGAGGGTTGGAAAAGTGGCTTGCAGAGGGAGCAGCAAAGCATATCCAGGATAGGACAGTTTAAATATGGCAGCATGAGTGTAATTAGCCAGTAGCGTGCTTGGAGTGGATCGACTGTCCATCAGCTGATGAGGGCTCGCGTGACCTTGAAAATTTGGCATAGCTTAACTCTGTGGCCTGCCTGAACTAAAGCTTTATGCTCGATTTGTGCAACAGAGAATTCAAAAATTCTAGAAATTATTCTTACTGGTCAAGAAGCCAGTATCAACAGCCATGCTTTTCTGTAGACTGCAGAATCAGTCCTGCAAATTAGAAATACATCTAAATTGGCCTAAAATGACTCAGTGTATGCCTGACTTTATAGAACACGAAGCAACTAGCACTGATGTAATAAAAGCCTGCTAGTTGAATTTTAATTATTATATTATTCTTGTAAAAAATCAAATGGTATCCATACCTGTTTGAATAACGCAGCAACAAAATTAGAAATTCTAGACACCTAATACAAGGGAATGTCTTGCTTTCACTTGTCAAAACAACAAACTTCTACACACTGTCTAACCTGAACAAATATGAAAAGTGCCAAAATATTTGTGCAATTTAGACAGAGTGTAGGAGTTTGCTCACATTTTTCAAGGATTTATTCCACACCTGTCTTAGGAAACAGATGTAGTTTTTAAAGTTATTGCCATCTTTGATACTTCCATTCATCAAAGTAACGGGGGATGTTTCATTTAAAAACATAGGGTTGTGTCCAAATATCACAAATTTTGACAACCTTTGAAACCAGAGCTGCACCAATGCAGTGGTTACCATCAACCATTGGTTGATATCAGCCCCAAAGACAACATCAACTTGCATACAGTGCCTATAAAAGTATTCACCCTCTTGGATGATTTACCCTTTAATTGATTGTATAAATCAGTCATGGTCTTTATATAATTTGGCTTTTTTCACATATGAAAATTACAAAAAAACTCTTTAATATCAAAGTGAAAACAGATTTCTACAAAGTAAGATCAAGTTAACAAAAATATGTAATGCAAATTAAGTGATTACATCAATATTTACCCCCTTTAAGGTGACAGTGCAGTGAATGTGTCTCTAGTAGACACCTTTGTCTAGAAGGTCCAGTCACTGGTTAATCAGTATTCCTGGCTGCTGTTACACCATGAAGACAAAAGAACACTCCAAGCAACTCAGGGAAAAGGTTATTGAAAAGAATAAGTCAGGGGATGGATACAAAAGAAATTAAAGGGACCATACATCCCCCCAGGTTCAGTTAAATCCATCATCAAGAAATGGAAGGAACATGGCCCATGTGCAGGTCTGCCTAGATCTGCCTTTGACTACTCAGCAGGAGTGACAAGCTTCAGCAACTGAGATGGGAGAGACTCTGGACACAACAACTGCTGCCCAGGTTCTTCACCAGTCAAAGCTTTATTGGGGAGTGGCAAAGAGAAATCCACTGTTGAAAAAACTCATTAAAACTGGACCAGAGTTAACCAAAAGCTGTACAAGGGCTCCATGGTGAAGTGGAAAGAAACTTCTTTGGTCTGATGAGACCAAAATTTTGCTTCTTGGCCATGAGACACACGCTATGTTTGGCGGACACCAAACATTGCACATCACCACAAACACACAATCCTCACTGTGAGGCACGGTGGTGGCAACATCATGCTGTGGGGATGCTTTTCAGCAGCCGGACATAGAAGGCTTGTAAAGTCAGAGAGTAAAATGAATGCATCAAAATATATTTAACATCCTGGAGGACAAGCTTATTAAGTCTGCAAGAGAACTATAGCTTGGGAGAAAATTCATTTTCCAGCAAGACAATGACCCAAAGCATACAGTGAAAGCTACACAGAAATGGTTTACAGACAGTGGCCAAGCCAAGACCTGTTTATCATCAATTTAATGCTGGAGGATGGTTTACCCAACTGCTGACATATTTAACTCAACCTGTTGGAAAACTTCTTATCTGTTTTCACAGTCAAACATAAAAAAACAGTGGCATAGTATGAGTCTACACCAGATATGACAAATAATATCTAAAATATTGGCACTGGTAGCAGCTGTTATTCCACTTTCAGGGCATCTGTATAAGAAACAACTCAGGAGACAGTAGACAAGCAGTGAGGAATTTTCACAAGTATATTTTCCAAAGCACATTTACAAAGCACATATTTTTAATCCTGTGCTAACAGTGTCACTCTCCTCCTGGGCTGCACCTTTGAGTGCAGGTATTTAGAGCAAAGCACATCCAAAAAGTTCCCCTCTCTGTTGAATCTCGCTCACTCAACTGGTGAGATGACTCGGATTGCTCTCTGCCGCTGAGCTCTCGCTCTCCTCCTTTTCTCTGTCCTTCTCTTTCACTCAGGTTAGCTATCTCTCTGACGTCCTCCTTGCTTTCTGTCTGCAGCCACCCGTGCACAGCTCAGAGAAGTGGCTGATGGGAGTTCACTGGGTGCACCATGTTTGTGTGCGTGCACGCAGGAGCCGTGCATGTGCGTGTACGTGTAGGTGTGTGCCGTTCAGTGTGGGTGTGTATGTGCCCGAGTGTATGCACAGCAATGTCACTGGGCTGTGTAATTGAAATGGAAATGAGCCAATCAGCGACTGCAGTGGTGTGCCACCTCAGCCTGCATTCACTCGCTGTTTCAGCTCCCCCCTAAACTCACTCTCTGTTTGTGACTCTGTGTAAGTGTCTCTGTGAGTGTGTCTGTTTGCGCTGACAATACTTGGCCCTTCTGCTTCTGCCCCGAGGGCCTGAGGAGGTGGTGTGAAAATGTAATCAGTTAGTAATAAAGATTATCTCTCTCTCTCTCTCTCTCTCTCTCTCTCACTCACTCACACACACACAGACACTCACACGCAACCCCGCTCAGTGTCCAGCTGATTTCCCTGCCTCTGTGTTGTGACCCAGCGCTCAGCGGGACAGCTGTGTTATAACAAAGACGTGCAATTATCACCATTTCGCAATTAGCTTAGCATCCAACTTTGCTCCTTAATTACCTATTTTACTGCTAAAAGGCCTCTGCTGCCACTCTCTGCATCTGTTTTCCCACACAAGAATGGAGTTGCACATGATGTTGCCATTAGTATGTCCTAAAATAGAGTGCTTGGTGGTTGAGTGGACTGCATGCATTTGTGAGGGATTGAGGAAACACAACACCAACTCAATGTGTTTCTGAAATGGTTTATATAGTCTTTATAGTTTTGATTGAAACATAGAATTTGTCTGAGGTGCCTGTTCCCTTTCAGAGCATTGCAGAGACCCCTCTGAGCAAGACACCGAATTGTGCATTTAGATAACCTCTATAGGATGCTTCTTTAGAATCTGAAAAGTGCACCCAAGTTAAATATCTCTTTGTCAAGACTGTCCTGAACAAGACAGGCAGCAGCACATTTATTGTTTCTTATAATTATTAGCAGGGATACATACAAATGTAACAATATAAATGAAAACATTTGCACAAGTTTATGGCATTTATGGTGCTAAGGATTCATCATGAGGCTCAAAATGCCACAACCTGGGGCTGAAGAGGCTGGAGAAGCTCAACACATGTTGAAATCTATGTGTCACTTGGCATCCAAGGTCAAGCTTGACGGCATGTTTTTTTTTGTTTTTTTTTTGTCTGGGTCATTTCAGCCCTGTAGTACACCCAGAGTCCACCGGCCCTTACTCCTCCCTTAATTTGAAGGACATCCAGAGCACTGCTGGGGTTGTGTCAATCCTCCTTCCCACCTGATGGTGCCCTTGGGTGGGATTACTCGCCATTACAAGCCTTACTTCATCCTCAATTTTTGCCCAAAAATGCACAATACTGTATATTTATATGTATATTTGTCAAAGTCAAAGCAACGATCCCAATCAGAATATCTACAGCCAGATGTGCCCCAAACTCATTCAACATCCACTTAAAAGCATCCAGGGAAACCGGCTTATTAAGTTTCAGGTCTTTTTGTAAATTATTCTAGGAAGTAGAGAAAGCACAAAACATAACCTTTTTTTCATCAGACCCCCGGAAAGGGGTAAGAAATGTCACTAGCATTAAAGATGAAATCTTCTTGCACTCTTCTGATCAGAAGGAATGAATTCAACCAACCCTATAGCCTTGTAAGTAAGAATCCTGTATATACCACTGTTTAAGGCTCAATCGCATTACAACCCTCGATCTAAAACACAGCCCTGCTGCTCCGCTTCGGGTGTTTACCTCTGCAGGTAGGGTGTCCTAATTCTTGTCACTACAGAGGGGTGAGCAGGCCTGCCCACAGATTTGATTGGGCCCCTGAAAACCCCCTGAATGGGTCCACCCTGATTGTGGTTTATTATCAGTGCATGTGTTGAACCAGTAGCATTAGTGCTAGTGTTCTTCCTCAATTTTTCCATCTTTTAGACAATTTGTTTCACTTTTAACCTATTTTCATTACTTTATAACCCCTTCTTCACAATTTTAGTCTCAGGTTTTTGGCCACGTTTTGCTTGTTTTGCCACTGTGACCCATTGTTGCCACTTTTCACCAATTTTTTGCCACTTTTTGCAACCTTTTGACCCATTATTGCCACTTTTTAACCACTTTTCAGTATGCTTTTGCCCATTTTTGCAAACATTTTTTCTTTCTTAAGCTATTTTTGGCCCTTTCAATTCTTTTTTGCCAGTTATCACCTTTTTGTCTTATTTTGCAAGTATTTATTTTCACCTAAATGCTTTTTGAGTTCCTTCTACTTTTATTCTCTGGCACCCTAATGCTTGTCCTCATCATGGCTTATCTATGATTTTTTTGAAAAGGTTATATTTTACCACAGCATAAATAGATACCGTTATTTTTTTGGTTTCTTTGATAAGAGTGGTTATTATTCAGGTAAAAAATGAAATATGGTTACAGATTAATAATGGACCATGATTATCTTCACCTCCATGAGCCCCCCAGCTTAGCTGGGCCTTGGGGGTAAGGTGAAACACACTAGGCACACTCCAAAGTGTATTGAGGAAAATCTCTTAGATTTTGCAAATCAGCAAGTATTTAAGTTAGAACAACGATCTCATATTATATTTTAATGTTGTTTTAATATATTATGGCATTTTTGTTCTGAACAAGCATTTTTTTAAAACATTCATAGCAGAAATGTCTACTATTGTCTTTGTGTCTGTTTTTATAAATGCTACCTGTGACTACTGACATATTGAGTGCTTGGATGGTTGTCCCGTTTCATAAGGGAATATTTTACCACAAGAGGGCACTCAAAATCGAGGGGTAGGGGGACAAAGAAGACTATCCAGTATGCGTAAACAGCACACAAAAATATGTCATTCCCAATAAGCATTGTCAGTCCCTTCATTAGCTCATTGTTACATAATGCATAATGGTGTCACCATTATCCAAGTACAGCAACAGGTGTGGGAGTCATTATGTCAGAGCTCAACAGCTGGTCATTTTATCATCATATATTCATTCATTTTATTTTCATGTATTAGTAACTAACATTTATTAAACATTTAAAGACAGAATAGGGAAATACATTTATTTAATTGGCCAGATTAACAGTGTCTTTAATGCATTAGTTAAAGGTCAATTCAATTAATCAACATAGAAGTGACTTTTAATGCTTAATGCGTTGGTTTAATTGCTATTAAGCCTGCTGCACTCTGCAGACATAATTTTCTGTAGACAAATAGACAATTTTAATTGACACTTTCTTTTGTGTCCACTTTTATCCTGCAGTATATCTGCTATTATATTCTTTTTTTGACTCCAGGGCTACTGTTGCATCTTTCCTGCATATATTTCACCCTTCAGGATTCCAACAGTACACAGCTTTGATTTACATTCCATGTGTGCAAGCTCTTGGTGCTTGAAAGTCCTGTCCTGCTCAGTGGCTGGAGACTGTGTACACACGGTCTCTGCTCAATAGAGGTTTGGTGGTGGTGGTGATAGTGGTGGGTGGAGGGGTGTTTATAGAATAGCAGCAGCCGATTAAAGCTGCCATAAACAAGACACCGGCTGCATCTAAAACCCCCACATTATTCCCCTGATAGAGAGGTTTTTACAAGGACATAAACACAGCTTTCTGTGACATACAACAAGTTGTCCAGGGGAGGAAAATCAAGCTCTGCAAAGACTTGGAAGAAATATACATCTTTGGCTGCATGCAATCACGTCATCCACATATAGTTTAATAAGAAGCTGCTTTAATGATAAAAGCATGGTTGAATAACTCCTGCAAAGGCTGGGGAGCCTAGCAATCCTCTCTCCATTATTCAGCCTCTCTGCTTTTTTGTATTACCTCACCTTATTTTGGAATCAAGTCCTTTCTCTGCAGATAGTGCCTGTTTCTCACCCTCACTCGCTGTCATTAGCAGCTTCTGCCTGTCTCACTGCTGCTTCTTAGCCAGTGTGCCAGGCAGCTCACTGAACTCATAACACAAGCCCTGATGTATGTGCGGGCGAGCTCTAGCTGGGTGTATGATTGTTGCATACATGTGGGAAAGAAAGAGAGTGTGTTACAAATGCCTGTCCTGTCCCTTTTTATGTGCTCACTCACCCAAACATCCTCTGCTTCATTTGCAGTCAGGGCCACGAGCCACTATTCTGACTGCTGAGGCAGGGAGAGAAGCTCCCAGCTGAAACTCTCATTCTCCTCGCTCTCACACACATATACAGTAGACACACACACATAAGCTGGGACAACAGCGGATGGGGGGGTGGGGGGGGGGGATGGCCATTAAGTCGGTGACATTTTAAAGCAGCGAGAGAGATGCGTGGCTTTTCTTGGACCTCCATGGACATGTTTTAAATGAGATGTTACGGATGAGCTACTCCATGCTTGGCGTGTAAACACTCCCACACATTGCTGTTTACCCTACTGGTAAACATAGTAAAGCAACATTTTATGAAAGCTCATGATCACATACACACATGTGCATAAACAAATACGCCAGCCAGTATTAGCATACACTATCGACAAGAAATAGCTGTTGTTTGATTTATCGTCGATTTTCCCTGCATGAGTTGAGGTACCAAAACCAAATTCTGCTCAAACTGTTATCTTAAACGTAAGTGCTTCTGATGCACTGCAATTATAATCTTACATAGTTTGCCTAGACATACCTCTGATTGAAGTAAATACAGCTTAGCATATTGAGCATTTTCTGAGCATGTACAGCCATTTCATCTCTTCTTCAATCAGAACTTTTATACTACATTGGCTTAACCAGCAGAAGTGCAGTTTTGAAAAGAGATCAAGTGCATGGAAAGGGAAGCGATAAAATAAAGTACTGACATTTTTATTCTATTCTGCAGTATATTTTATCATCGGTGACTTTGATGCTTTGAGACCTGTAATGGCAGTTAAAGACTATTTCTTGATCTGCTGTAGTTGTTTCAGAAAATACTCCTTGCTCTTGAGAGGCCTTTTTGTTTAATTGCTGCTTTCTGTAGGAAACATTGAAAACACTCTGTAATGGATACTAAGAACATGGGAGCAACAGAGAAAGTCAGTCTATTATTATACTTGTTGCAAAGTATAACAAATCTTAAAATAGCCTTAAGAGGTTCCTTCCGTCCGTGGCCTTCAGTTTCAGTGAAAGAAAAAAACAGCCAAAGACAGTACATGTGAACTTAAGTGATGCCAACCAATCAAAGTATTTTAAAAATTTTAGTCCAATAAGATGTTGGAGCCAGTATCAAGCAAGATTTGAAGGTGGGACATCTCTTTCTGACACATGGTCACAGGAGCACAGGGTGGGAGAAGAAGGCAAGAATATTTGCCCTAATAATCATGTTTAAAACAGCATAAACATGAAAAAAAACATGTTCATGTATAAAGTTGTAGAGAGGGTTTTTATCAGGTTTTATGAAGTATCTTTTATTTTGCATATTCAGAAATTGTTCTTTTCGTTGCGTGATAAGGGGTTCTTCTTGAGGGGGACTATGCTAACAGTGTGGTTGAATGTAATCATATATTATTTCATGTATTTGTGCTCAAACTAGCTGTCAATGCAATAGCATTTTTATTAATTTTGAATGCTACTTCTTTGAACACATTTTGACAGGAAAAATGACATTAGATTGTTCTATTGGAGGGTTAGGGTTAGGGCAATATGTCACACTCGCCAACAGTGTGTGACAACACGGGGGATGCAGAGTTTCTGGGTGCACAGAAACACCAAAGGTGGTGTGTACAAACTGTAATGAGAACCTCTGTTTCACAGCACAGAAGCTCAGCGTTAGTTCATATGCCCATCCATGATCAGTTACTGGCCAGCTGATCCAAATTACTGCCTCCCAGCTCCCCCAGCCAATCACAGCTCTTTCTCTAAACACAGCTTTGTATTAATAATGATGTACTTCTTACTAATCCCTGCTTATGTTAATGCTGATGCACCATGCTGCTGTTGCTGAGGGTAAAGCATAACATCCTCCACCCCAGCCTCCTCTTTTATAGCATAAAGCTTGCTGCCCCTTCATACTCAGATTCATGCTACTATGGATTAAATGCTTTTGAACTAATTTTATTGTATTCAGTATGCATAGTCATAAATGTATCTATCCATATGGAGGTTTCTAGTCATGTGCTCCCTGGAAATTTAAAGCATACTGCTTGACTAACCCAGGGAGAATCTTTACAGTAGAGCCTTCTCCGCCAAGTAAAACTGTATACATTTTGCAATAAAATGGTTAAATGTGTGATGAGTGTTCTGGAGTGTTCAGTGTGTTACATTTAGCCTAGTAGCATTTAATGGAACAAACTTGTTGAAAATGAAACATAATATAGCATTATCAATATATTGTTATTATATTGTTATAAACATAAAATTGTTTATCTTTACTTAGAATCCGAATCACTTTTATTGCCTAAGTATGCCAACACAACAAGGAAGTTGGAAATCTGTTATTGAGAGGCATCTTTTTCCTAATAAAAATACATTTTAGTCTCCAATGGTTCTATAAATAAATCACACAAGTCAGGATCTTGATATAATGCCTTATGAATATTTTCTACCACCCCATCAAGACTGTACAGTCCAAAAATGTCCTCTATGTGTACAGCCTTACTATGTTAATCCTTAGACTCCAGAGTCCTTGGGATAAAAATTATTTCGAGCCGGTTACACGCTCTGCCCTCTTATGTGTCCTGGGGCTCGAGGAGCCGCTGTTAGAGACGGCAGTGGCGGTTTTCAATTAAAAGTTTCATCAAAACTCTTGTTAGGTTCTGCTCCCGCAACATTAACAACTGGATCTCAATTACAAACTCACACCACCTGGCTTCTGGGTGGAATGAGTCAGGGGTACCAGCTGTGTGTGTACTTGTGCAATTTTGTGGCTCATTGTCGCCTCAAGTGTGTGTGCTAAATTGAGGGCATACCTTGCAAGCTTACAGGTGTTCAGTGTTTTCTCTGTGATGCCCTCTACGGCCTTGAAGGTGAGGGTCGTACCATCTCTGAACTTGAAAAAACTCCAGACAGGAATTTCTCTCTAATTCTGACAGTTGTACAAATATCGACAGGTGAGAGACTTATTTTATGGGCAGCAGAGAGGAAGTAGTGTTTTTGTGTGGATGTTTGTGACAGTGTGTGGCCTTTAGATGAATCTGCCTGTATGTATTGAAACCCTCTGACCCTGTGTGGCCTGTTCTAGATCATTGCGGCAGTAAAGATGCTCTCAGAGACAGCCAGGCTCTGTATATTTCCTATCATGACATTTACTGTCCAGACCGTCCTGTTCCTTGTGATCATTTATAGCCACGGGATGTCTGTTTGTATCTTTCCTTTAGAAGAATACTGAAGAATTGAAAATGTTTTCCATAAAAAAACAAAGACTCTCTCTGTTAGCATATTTTCTCAGGATCTGGTACTTTAGTGTGCTATCATTCGAAGGCAGATGTGTCCACGTGTGAGTAAATATCTTCAGCAATGACAGATTTATAGATAAACCGACCCACCCAAATTTATTGAAGCCAGGAGAGGCGAGTGCTGGTGCTTGTAAATTTCCAGACAATGTTGAAAGAGTGTTGACAGATCAAACTCCCATTGGCTACATATGTATGTGCCGAGTTCAAACAATGCTTTATGCGTCATGATTGAAGCAATAGTTATCCATCACCACACAGATGATTTTACTCCTGTGACTTTTGAAGTGCATTTACATCATTCAGAGTCAAATTTTCTGCTCTTGTCTTTCATAAAAATATGAAGAAATTAACCCTTTCTCCTCTGTTGTACCACCAGGTTCCACCGTGGGGACTACCACATTGACGTGTGCATAAACGACTACCTGGATGTCTACTGTCCTCACTACGAAGACACAGTGCCTGAGGAGCGGACGGAGCGCTACGTCCTCTACATGGTCAACTATGATGGCTACAGCTCATGTGACCACACCTCTAAGGGTTTCAAACGCTGGGAGTGTAACAGGCCGCACTCCCCGAACGGACCACTCAAGTTCTCGGAGAAGTTCCAACTCTTCACTCCCTTCTCCCTGGGCTTCGAGTTCAGACCGGGCAGAGAATACTACTACATCTGTGAGTCATGTTCACTTATATATGGGTACATATGGATGGATAAGGTATTGGCAAAAGTGGATTACTGTTTCAAAGCTCCAAGTTTGGCATCATAAGTAAATACTTAAAATCACTTTGATAATACCCCAATGATGATCTTGATATTCAAATTTCAAATTGAAATACACAGTTAAATCTTTGTGACCTAAAAATGCAAATGAGACCTTCTTAATAGTAATTTTCAAAGCCTTTAAGTGCTGCCAAAAGTAGGTGTTAGATGAGATAATTTACAACATGCTGAAGAAAAAGCTTTTGTTTACATTCTCAGAGCCAATATACACAATGAGTTAGACATCTGACTGTAAAAAATGTTGGATGAGATTTTGTCAGAAAATATTAAGAGGTATGCAGGGCATGCCAAAGTAGAAATCCCCAATTCTCCTTTTGAGCTGTAAAAAATAGATTTAAACTAAATTTGTTTAATGCTAAATAAGGCAAATTTTTCCTAATGGGACCCAAATTTGAAAATAAGGAGCATTTTGAACTTGTTTACTTTGCCTAAATGATTGAAAGGCAAGCCATCATACAAACAGCCATTTGGGAAAAAAAAAAAAAAACACTTCTGGCTCCATATTTTTTTTTTTTTAGCTTGGATCCCAGTTTACTTTTATAATAGAATATAATTAATATAATTCCTTAACCTGTATAATAAGCCAAGAACATCATCACAAAACAGAGGCTTTAGTTATGAAAAACTGAAAACTGCCAGAAAAGGGATGAATGGGGACTATGCATGCATTGCTTCCACATTTGGCATTTGGTGGCTCCCAAAATTCCGGTCGGGAGATTGAAAGCAGAAGAGAATGGTGTATGATGGCTGATTTGTTGTGGTTTAGCACTGTTTAATGAGTTACCCAAGCTGACTGTCAATGACTACTTGAATTTAGCTGAATATGTACAATACAGCACACAGCAATGATGTCCAGAAGTGCTAATTACCAGTTTTTGAAACGTCATTTAAGCATGTTTGGATGCCATTATGTTAAAGAGTAAACACTAACAACAATCCAAACAAACAAAAAAAAAACTGACGAATAAACGCAGTATAGGACGGTTTAGATTCTGTTCGGCTTAGCAGGTATCATTGTGCAGAAGTTGTACAGCAGCCTAATATTCTACTGGAAATATGTCACACCCTGCCGTGCATAGAGCATGTTTGGCATTTACCTTCTCACATTATTCTGCCTGATAAAATAGGTGATGGTATGCATATAGATGTTTTGCAAATCTGCCAAGTAAAAGATAAGAGAAAACTATGACAACCACTCACATCAGCATTTTCTAATGATCCACGTGGACCATGGAGTCCATCCTGCAGGCTACTGTAAATGTTTTTAATTATTTCGTAAAACTGCAACAATGACCCTCTTCCTACTTCAACATCTACCGCACAGCTCAGAATATGAAATTTGCTTATGCTGTATAGTTCGGCAGTTTTTGAAGAGACAAGGGACTTTTAGATTTACTCTACCAGGGTTCAAGTCTGGCCTGCAGCTCCTTTCCCACATTTCTCTCCCCCGTTACATACCTGTTTGTGACTTTATCCACTGTCCACCCAAGATAAAGGCACACAAAGCCCCAGAATATATCTTCCAAAAAAAGGAAAAAAAGAATTCACTCTACATCTCTACTCGCTGATGAGTACCTGGAACGAATGCATAGCTGCATTCACATTCCTTGAGTACTGTGTCCCAGTACACATAAACTGTGCCTAAGAACATGTCTTCAAGTAGACATAGGCACGGTACCTGAGTGCTGTTAGCATGTGTTCCCACTGACCAAATGGAGCCAGACTTTGGGGTCAAGCATTTTTGAAATCAGGCCTGGGTCTCTAATGAGAAACCATCCTTACACTGATCTTCCAAATTTAACTAACCTCAAAACTGTGATTAATATGGCTTTTTAAATTGCTCTATATTGACATTCACAAACTGTATAGAACATGGACATAATCTCAGAACAACTCATCAGTTTTAAAGCAGGGTTTTGAAGCCCAATTATGGTGGTTGCCATATTGGAAATTCTATTTTGCACTAAGTCAGTTACCCATAAATTCCACATACTCTGTCTGTGTAGCAATCCATACTGCGGAGTAAATCACTCACTTTCTGGACTATGCAGTTCCACAGCACACCTTTCAGTCTGTTGCTGCTGCATCCCAGAACGCCAGGTCTTTTTTAAGCAGTGGAGCTGACAAAACATACAAATCCACATAAAGCAGATCAATCCAATTTAAAACTACAACACAGTGCACACTCTATATATATATCTCATCTTTTTAATCAACATTGCGTCTCAAAATGTAATGTAAGCCAAAGGTCATCATTCAGTTAACAGCCTACAGAGATAAAATGACAGCATAGACGGAAAAGAATTTGCTTGTGAGGATTTCATATGGAACCACATATTCCATCTTGCAAACAATAATCTGTTAATTTCAGAAAAAAACTTGTAGTTCTCCCGTGATCATGTGATCGCTCGTCTCCAGCTGCCCAGGTCTGTGCTTCTCTCCAGAAATGAATCCTGTAGGCAAGGGTGGCTGTTGACCAGAGTACCGCTGTGGGCCTGGGATACGGGGCAAGTGGAGTATGTGGAATTTAAAGGTTACCAACGAAGTGGCAGAGTCTAGTTAAGCCTTCCCTGTTAATGCATAACTGTTAGCCTATTAGAGGCGTTTGCATCCAGACTGTCTGGTGGACACTCAAGGAACCGCATTTTTTTACACTCCTGCATTAACTTCATTTTTTAATATCAGGGACTGCTGCTTATTGAGACCTTAAAAAGACTGAGACCTTAAGATAGAAAATGTGTAAAAGACAGCAAACGGCAGAGGGTTAGAATCAGAATCAAGGCTGCTTCAAGTGTGCTTAGTCTCTCAACACAAGAGGCTTTATTTGTCTTTACAAACTACTTAAACATAACTTTTGAAAGTGCAATAATGTTTCCAAAAGCTGGCCAGAATCCTCCATTCATTCACAGATAAATATAAAGCCAAACTTTGTATGAATAACAAACTCAGCCATTCCTTTCCAGATCTAATGTTTTTCTTCTAACACACACACAATGGCTCACACATCCACACTATCCCTCATCCATGTTTTCACAACTCCAGCACAGATCTCTGAGAGGTGGCATTACAGTGATCCGAGTAGACGCTTTTTATACTCTTGCTTTCAGCGGAGCTTTTCACACCGCTCTCAACACTCGAAGAAAACTCTTCCCTAAAATGGCAATGGAATTCACAGGGGAGTAAAATTGAGACAGTTTTTGAAAGTTATAGCTCACGAGCCCTGCTGCACAATGCTGCATCCTTCAAAGAAAATCGCTCTCCTCCCTCCACATTATGTTATGCTCCCATTCAGCTGGCGTTAGATTTGGAGTCTTCTGCCTCTTGGCGTAGGAACTGAGCCTAACGGAGTTCATGTGAAGTTGAGGCCCCTGGGAAATTAGGTCTTATCAAAGCGGTGTGATGGAGTGGAATTGAGTCGAGTTTGTCCTCCCTCCGCAGACGACTTGCACGTAGGAGAGCGAGAAGTCACTGTCATCGCCACTCACACTTAACACATTTGTCACAGGGATACGCTGATTTAACCGAACAGGAAGCTGAGTTACGTTCTCATATGGGTGGCATTAGTGCAATATCATGCAGTGTAATGCAGTTTGGCTTCAGCTATTTGAGGAGAAGTTTATGCACTTTGTGGGCTAATGTAGGAGGAAAAGTGTGTAAATTCCTTCTCAGCGAGGGGCTTTCGGTTTTGACAGTTAACACCCCAATGTTAAACGCTATACTTGTATCTGTTTATCTGTAAAACGGGTCCTGTGGTGTTAATACAGCTCTAGGTGGCCGTCAAAACCCCGAGTCTTGGGTTTTCTCTGACAGAGTCAGGAGTGTAACTGAGCCAAGCCCCACATGCTGGGGTCTGTTTTCTAAATTGGCACCTTTTTATGAAGCAGTTAACCTGACAGCCAGCCAAGACTTCCCTCCCTGTCCTTTATTCATTTCACGTGTTCCCCTCCCTCTCTTTGCTCCCTCACACTTCAGAGTTATGGACTCTTTAAGGCCAAGTCACCTCCCTAATGTTTGCTGTTGTTTCTCAGGTGAAATTATGTTTTCTTTCTCAAACTTGCCCCCAAAACAAATAGACCGAAACTCTTACTAACAGCCTCTCAACAACCAGGTGTTAGGCCATTTGTCAGGTAAAAAATAACCAGATTTCCCTTTGCTTTTATTGCCAATTTGCATGGACAGTCGTACTAAATGAGATGAGGGAGAAATCTAGGGAGTTGGGAGCGTAGATGGGGGTTAGCGAAGGGTTATGCAATCCATCCACTCCCTCAAATCTCTATTTCTAACATTTTTTTAGCCATTGCTGTTGAGAGATGCTTGTCCTAAGGGCTGGATTAAATTACACTGCGACCGACAGGGCTTTCATGGAACACATTCATTCTGCCATAGCACGCCATATTGGTTTAGTGGCCCGCGGCTTCATTGGCCATTGAATGATTCTAGCGTGTAGCCTCTCTGGCTACAGTGGCGGATATTAAAGTCATCTACCATGAAGTCGTCTGACATGTGATTTCCTACTGCCATTGTGTCCAGCCTGGATGTCCATGAGAAGCAGCGGAGGAGGCTGCTGATGGATTGGACGCTCTCTTTAGTGGACAGGCGTGGTGCAGAGGCTGGATGATTGAGAGAGGTAGTGGCATTACTGCATCTATCAGTTTATCTGCAACAACTGCCTACCATCATCATCATGAAAGGGGATCTTCCTCACTAACTGTTGAAAACAGACAACCTTTCAGGTTGCATGGGGTTTCATCATTTTATCTCCTTTTAATATAAGGCAGTCAGTCATTAATACAACTTCCTAACTCAGGAATAGGAAAATAAGCCCCAAAATTTGAGTACAACTGGGAATTTCTCTGAAGAGTACAAAGTTATTATGGTATTTGTCACAGGAATTACATGGTGGCTTATTAAACTTATCAAATTTGATTAGAAAATAAATCTGGCTCATTGGCTTAACTTGATTATCTTTAATCTCTTTAAACCCGCCAAAAGCAGGTCTGTTGGGCACTGTTATGGCAAACAAGACCCTGGAAAAAGTTAGTCTTGTCAAGAGCTCTCAGTTAGTAGCATGTGCCTGCTGATCTCAAGGCAAGGGAGGCGGGGCTTAATTGCTCCAGCTTCTCTCTATGACCATGACCCGGTTCCACCATGACACTTTTGCTCTGCTTTGGGTTTGGTTTGTGCTGATGTCACTTTCAGTGTGACGCAACTGCTCAGCTAGGCTGAGTGGCAGAACAGTCTGAAACACTGCTCTATGGGAAATGGATGAAACTGGGCAAAAACAGACTAGTGTCCATTTAAATCAGGGAATACTGACAGAGAGCCATTATTTCCTGAAAACACAGTGGACCATGGACATTATAATAATAACACGTGAATACTGCACATGTTCATAAACTGAGCTTCCTGATATTATGGTGAGCTCAAGCGCTAGTGCATGCATTAGTTATGATATCTCCAGAACCGTTTAACGGATCCCTGTGGAGTAAATTGTGATTGGAAGTAACCTTTTTGCCAATCTACAGACAGACTCTGTTATTTCTGTTCCTTCCAGAACTTTTTAAAGTGCTGTTTTTATTCAGAGCTTTGATACTACAAATCCACATTGCTAAATCTATGATACTGGGAGCAAAAGACAACAACATCCTGTTAGCCTGTCGACCAATCACAATGCTCCAATCTCTTCTGTTAAAGATAACTGAGGATTCAGAAAAGAGGTTTTAATTGGGCAGAAATCACGTGTTTGACAAAATCGGATCTGTTTTTATGGTGAAATGAGAGAAAATGATGGCAAACATACCTTTAAAATGGTTATCTTAAACATAGGTATAAATTATCAGCCCCCAGTTTCTTAAATGGTGTCTTTCTTTTTTAAGATAGATTTTTGGGCCTTTTTGCCCTTATTGGAGAGACAGAACAGAGCTGGAAACAGGGATAAGAGAGTAGGGAATGACATGCAGGAAAGGAGCCTGCTAGACTCAAACCCTGGCCACCAGCACAACCACTAGGCCATCTGCGCCATGAACAGCACATTTCTAGATGAGCTTGTGGTTCGGTTGCACCCCATGTATGAGGGCGCCTCGGGGTCAAGCCAGGCCTACAGCTCTTTTCTTGCATGTCTTTCCCCCACTCACTCATCCCTGTTCCCAGTTCTATCCACTGTCCTCCTCTATCAATAAAGCCATGAAAAGCCAAAAAAGGAAATCTTAAAATTACAAAGATAAACTAAAGACTGTCCAGAAATCCCACCATTTTGGTGTCAACTTACCTGTTTGCTTGGGGCAGGGGTAACCAGGGATAGGATTATAGATGGATCCTTCTGCACAAACTGTTGCTGGTAATGTAGGCACAGTAGTGCAACACAGCATACCCATTGGCATACCCATACCCTGGTGAAGTTTTCTTGTGCAAGATGCTGAACATCTAAGGATTTGAAAATGACTATGGCTATAGCAAAAAAAATAAACAGATAATGTGTAGAAAGAAGAAAAATATTTGACTGTAAAAAAAAGCCCTGATACCTTTGTCCAGTCTGTCCAAATTAACAATATGCTGACTATGAAACAGTGTTTGTGTTCAGAGATAACAGCCAGAGAGAACTGAATCCATTTTATTTCTGTTGCAATAATATTGTAGAGCAGGTTGGCTTGCTCTGTCATTTTTTAAGCCATGAAGAGTCAAAATCTTCCAGCTGTGATGATTCCAAAGGTATTATCTGCAGTTAATGTGTGTCTGATTACACCATCATTGCTCAGTGGAGTGAGGGCAAAACTTGGCTCCTTTGCCTGATAAGTATAATGTTATGTAACCAGTGTGAAGCCCAGTGAATGTGAGAACAATATTTAACTCAGAGTTTTATCATGACATGGATTTGCCAGCTACATAGCTGATTATATGCAGTTTCTTTGTTGTTGTTGATGAGAATGGAGGCTATTGTCAGATATGATACAATCAGTATGTGCTGGTGTGCAACCATGAGGAAAAACTGATTAAGGCTTAGCTGAGGGCTACGTTTGCATTGTTTCATAGTCACAGTTCACTATCAAGCTTTCTCACATTTTGTGTTTCATTCTTGGCCCAACAATTAAAGGTGGTCCACATGTACCAACACTTTCACTATTGAACAAACACATCACTGATATAAAGCCAAAGTAAAAATCATGAGGTTAAGATGATCATAGTGGCAAAGCTTTGAACTCATGTAGTGAAGCTTATAAAATCAAGATATCTCTCAAAATAATAAGGGTATGAAAAGAGACTATTATAGATGAATAATCATTAAAGGCTAAGAGGTTGTGGTGTCAGAAGGCCTATATGGCCTTGTCTGCTCTGAAATATACCCGTGTTTTTTCATTGGATCATTAAAGTTCGTCTCATCATCTCCTATCATGCATAAAAATGTTGAGTACCCGAGGCCAAATGTCTAAATAATAAATCTCAAACAGTAATTAGTGACTTCTTTCACGCTAAAATATTTAGGTACTTATTAACTTTAATTGTTATGAAGTTGGCTGCAGGGTGATAGAGTGGTTAGAGCTGTGGCCTCACAGAAAGTTCCTGATTCGAACCCAAGGTCAGACAGGGGCCTTTCTCTGCTCTCCCTGTGCATATTTGGATTCTCTCCCAGGTTGTGTGTCAATTTAAGGGTAGTGTCCTTCAGAGGACCCAGCCTTGGTAGACTATGTAAATTGCTCAGGCCTGTCTGAAAAGAGACAGCCTGGTCTAGAATCCCATGTTTGTGTTATCAGCTGTCCCAGCCATGACTTTTTTGTTTGTCAGCACTGCTTGTGTCACCTTGACACCTGAAAAGCAGCTGAGTTAGCTAACAAAGCTACCTTCTCACAACTAAACCTATTATTTAAAGCTAAATCAGTTTTTTTTTCTTATGCCAGTGTTGGCAACAATTCATTTGAGCTGAAACGAATGTCTTACATCCTAAAGTGTATTGCAGGGCTGCACGGCAGCGCAGGGGTTAGTGCTGTTGCCTCACACCAAGAAGGTCCCTGGTTCACTTCCCAGTCAGGGCCTTTCTGTGTGGAGTTCGCATGTCCTCCCTGTGCACACGTGGGTTCTCTCCGGGTACTCTGGCTTCCTCCCAACACCAAAAAAAAAACGCTCATTAGGTTAACTGGTGACTCTAAATTGGCCGTAGGTGTGAGAGTGAGCGTGCCTGGTTGTATGGCTTTATATGTCAGCTCTGCGATTGACTGGCAACCAGTCCAGGGCGTACCCCACCTCTTGCCCAATGGCAGCTGAGATAGGCTTCAGCCTTCCCGCGACCCCTAACGAGATAAGCTGTATAGAAAATGGCTGGATTCTAAAGTGTATTCCTTGGTAATCTGAAAGTCCACCAGCTTGTAGGAATTTTTTGTTATGTTGGCCAACAAGGTGGACATAAAATGGATCTTTTATTGACACTGCTGTAAATAAATAGGTTTGTACATGCACTCTCCTAAGGATACAGCCCCTCAGATGGGAGTCTGCTTAGGGCCTCACTTTGGCCATGGGGTAGCCCTGGTCCTGTGATTGACTGGCGCCTGGTTGTAATATAGTCCAGGATGTAACCCTTCCTTTCACCCAGTAAGAGTTAGAATCAGCTCTATCCTCTGCCACCTCAAACAGGATAGCGGTAGATTGTCAAAGTTCTGAATAATTTGATACTTTTCATTTTCTTCATAATTTACCAAAGAATAAAAGAGAAAACTGAAATAGAGGCAGCACTGTCTAAGTTGTCAACATTACAGTACAGTAATTCAGACAGTGTGTTGGACTTTACATGCAATTTTTAGTGACAAAAGCAAAAAAACTGTAGCCAGTATTGGGTACTTAGGACTGTTATGCTAGTACCTCTGAGTTGGCGATAGCCAGGGCCGAAGGGGTCATGTTCCATCTGTCTGTTCTTGTGAACACACTATCTCAAGAATGCTTCGGTAAATATTTCTGTGATTTGCCACCAACGAATCATGGATAAACTGAATAGATTTTGGAGGTCATAGGTCAATGTAAAGGTAATTGGGCCTCATGTTCATTCATTGCTTGAGAAAGGGATATCTCAAGAACACTTTGAGAAACCTTTTTCGTACTTTGCACACATGTCCACTCTGACTCATGGCTGAAGTAATTCCATTTTGAAGGTTAAAGGTCAAAAGCAAAGGTCATGGAGCCCCATGGTCCTCCCTTGCTCATGAATGGGACATCTCAAGAATTCTTTGAGGACTTGTCTCTAAACTTTGTGGAAATGTCCACTCTGACTCAATGATAAATTAATACGATTTTGGTGGTACAACAACAAGATCAAAAACCCTCCCGTCTTCTCAACTCAACACTGTACTCTGACTATTTGGCAATTTATACCTAATAGAGGCATTTAACTAACAGGTAGTTCTAAATTATTTTGCGTTTATGATCAAACTTGATTTTGACTGGTAGTGTATCTAATTTTAAGATTCTGGTTTTGTGACCAGTAAAGCCTGGTGTTAGTTCATGCAGGACATGGAAGTCATACCCCCAGCTGTGATCAGCTGACGGCCAGCTAATCCCGATTATCGCCACCCAGCACCCACAGCCAATCACAGGTCCGTCTCTCAACAAAGTGGTGTATTTAAATATGACATACGTCTCACTAATCCCTGCTTGCATTAATGCTGATGCACCACGCTCCTGCTACAGCTGGCAAAGCTTAACCTCCTCCACCCCAGCCTCTTCGTTTTCAGCATAAAGCTTGTTGCACCCTCATATTCAGATTCATGATACTATGGATTCATTGCTTTTAAATTAATTTTATTGTATTCAGTGCACATTGTAATAAATGTATCTATCCATATGGGAGGCTCTAGCCATGCACTCCCTGGAAAGTCAAAGCATGCTGCTTGACTAACCCAGGGAGCATCTTTTGAGCAGAGCCTTCTCTGCCAAGTAAAACTGTGTATGTATTTTGCAATAAAATGGTTAAATTTATGATGAGTGTTTTTGATTGAACCAGAGTAAAAAATATGTTGGGTTTTAACACATATAAGCTGTAACACTTAAGTGCCTAAAAATTGCATGAGCTCAGCAAAACATGATACTTTATATATACATGGTAAATATGGTATGAAGAGGTCTGCAGTTCTGGACAAGGTCAGTGGTCAGACTCTGCCCTTGTAGCCCATTTGCTTACATTGTGTGAGTGTAGTGTAGCATAGCTAACAGGGAAAATCTTATGCATCATTAACCACTGAAGCTGACCATACTGCACACCTGCACTAAACAGAAATGTCAATGTAGCTCGGGCTGGAGGTCACAGTCTATGAGGACATAAGGCAGAGGTTAGCACTAAATCTGAATGGGCTGACATACCCATATATCATGTAGAGGAATTAATAAAGTGCAGTTTTTCTTTAGTTTTATAGCACTTTAATACCTTGATAGAGATGGACTATATATTCAAAATCAATACTAACTGATTCTGCTGTATAATTAATTAAAAGTAAGTTAAATTTAATACAGAGCGGCAGAGACCCTATATATAAAAGTGCTCGTAAACACAGCATCAGAATATTAATCTTTTCCACATCTCTAATAACTTTCTGTAGCCAAATGACCGGAGGGAATGGAGGATGAAAAATCGGCCCTCGGTGACGTGATTGATTAGCTTTCTTGTTTGCAGATGAAAATTAAGCTGTCAAATCATATTCCAGCCGAGAAAATAGCCGTTAATGGTGTTTTCACCCTGCGAGTTCGATGCGGGTCGAGGGTTGATTTGTTGTATCTCTGATAAAATTAGAGCGAGGAGACAGGCTTCTGCTGTCATCTGCTTCAACAACAGAAACAGCTTAATCAACGCTAGCAGGACGGAGGGAATTTACTCAAATGGAGGTCATAATTCTTCATTTCAGTTAGTGTCAGCCTCTCCCCTCTCTCTCTGAGGCAGGTAATTTGAAGGCAAGATGAAAGCTGGAGCTCCATCCCTTCGGAGATAACACACAGCTGTGTTTTCTCTCATGGTCAACACAAGACAGAGAGAGGGACACAAACAGAGGCTTATATTAAAGATGTCAAAATTATTTGGTGGAGATGCAGAGAGTAATCTAATAGCCACATTTGTAAGCGATTCAGCAAAACGCAGCATTAGCAGTAAGTGAGTTACAGCTCAGAAGTGTGTGCCTGTGAGTCAGACAGCAGGGATAAGCGCACAGTCAGAGCACTTCTGAGGCCAGAGTTCACACAGTGCATTCATGGTTTAAGTGAAACCCATCTCGCAGAATGCTGATGCGAGCACGTTTTTCTAATATGGACACAACTCCTCGATCGCGTTATTTGAGTGATTTTAATCTGAAAAGGGCAGAAATCCAATATCGGTGGCAGCTTGCTGCAATAGAGGAGTGAATGAGCCGAGTTAGGGTTTTTCAGATGTGTAAAATGTGTGGCAAATAGGAAAGCACTTGGTGTGATCATGCTGTGGTAGATTGTCAGCAAAGAGGATGTTGTTTACTTCCTCTCTTGCATGTTAACGTACAGGACTAGTACCGCTTCTGGTGCAAAACAGAATCAATAACACCTGCGCATCTCACATCTGGCGGGAGTTTATAGATATGTCTAGATTTCTAGGATACAGTATACAGTAATAAAACAACCCTAATGGAGTCAGTGGCAAATATTAAATTAACATGAGCGCAGTAGCTGACAAACCCAGATGCTTGGCAATGATTAAGCCATGCTAAATTAGAAAGAATGAACATTTGGTTTGGCTTCACTTCCTATAAATTCCCACAGGCATGTGTGCAAAATTCAACCCAAGATTGATCTAAATAGAGAGCTAAGATGCAAAATAAATCCTTTAAAACTCATGCTAGATTTTAAGGTAAAATGAAGCAGACTGATATTAGTATTCAATTAATTTTCCCACAGAATGGTGCTGTATTTGGGTGGCAGGGGTGGCAGAGGGGGGCAACCGCCTTATTTTGTAAGTTTATGTTTTGTGTCTTTCTGATCTTTTAGTATTCATCAGCAGTATGTTGTATAAAGAGACTCAAATATTATCAGTCATATTTGAAAAATTTCTAGTCCAGCATAGCAGGTGGGCTGCATTCAAGACTTAAGTAAGATAGCATACTGCAACCACCATCTTAAAGTGCAGGAGTGCAGGAGAATAAATGCACTAAGTTTCAGCAGAAAAATAGTTAAAACAAAGGCATATGAAGCCTATTTTTTTAAAATAGAATTTTTTTCCTCATTTATGCACAAATTAACACCACTTTCATGCATGCTGGGTGGATGAAAAACTGGCAAAGATACCTTGGCAGCTGTAAATATACTTGGGTGGCCCACCCAAGAATCATCTATGTATTGGTCTCTTCAAGACCATCAAAAGCAAACAAAACAGTCTGTATAAAGATTTATTTTTTCTTAATAGTTTTGATTTTATTCTAAACGTTATATGCAACCTTTAAATTTTGATATACGTGTATACAGATTATCAGCCTGGTTGATTACTGGACCAAATATTACACATTCAGCATTTAATCTTACCAGTCAGTTTTAAAAACAGCACTTTTTTGATTATGCAATTTATTTTATTATTCATATACATTTTGTTGGTCTTATATGCACACAGGTTATATCATCCTCGTCTAATGAAATCAAGCATGTAGTGTTAGTTCAGGCAGGGCATGGAGTTAAGCGCTGCCATAATTGAGATCAGCTGATCTAAAGCAAACCCTCATCTGACAGCCTGCTGATTTGCTCTAAGCACACTATTGGCTAATCACTCTCGGGCTTCCTTATTCTAACTGCTCTTGCCTGGCCATGCTCTTTCTGTAAGCTGCTCTAAAACCCTCCTCCACCCCTGCTCCTTCTTCATAATGCATCTGACTTAATCAATCAATTTGCTGCATCTCTCCCTGCTTTATACTATCCTTACCAGTATAGGAAGAGAAGAAACGTGTTTTTCTTGCTTTATGCTTTCCATGTCCGCTCTTGGAACAGCAGGAGGATCCCCGAACAGCCACACTGCTAAACTAAAATTGCAGTGCTAATTCATAACATCATCTTTATAGCTGCAAATCATGTGTTTCTTGATTAAGTGGTCCTGACTGCACTACTCATTACCTGTCTCTGTATTAGCCTTGAAAAACTAAAAGCAGTTAACACCTACTTCATATAGTAAAAATGAAACAATTTTGCAATAACTCCATTTGGGTTTGGTGTTCTTAGCTCTGTTAATGTTCCAACCCCTCCTACTTGGAGATGCTCTATGTAAAGGCACAATAGTGAATAGAGTGGAAAATATTTTGTTGGGAGCTGCAGTTACTCTAAGAGGAAGTAAGAACTGCAATGCTGACTAGAAATAATTCTAATTCTGCTTCACCATTTCAGAACACGGAGTGAGGAGAGGAGTCAGTATAGTGTTTGTTTTGGTCTGAGAGAGTGTAGACATCAACTCTGACAGTCACATTTTAAACCTTTATGTCTGAAACTGTTGGTTGGGATCAGCTGTAAGACAAAGTGATTATTTGCATGCTGCCAAAGCAGCCCTTTATTCTCTTTTACACAAAAACATTCAAAGAAAGAGATAAATTTGTCTATCAGAAGAAAGCAGGATGATATTATTCATCTGAAAACATTGGGTCAAAATCTACAGAGATTAGAGGCACCACTTTGTCCAAAAGGATCACAAAAATCGACAAACTATAAGTTCCTCAGTGCACCTTTAGTATTCATAAAGCTTTTCACAAGATCATAAAAGATCTTATTCAACTTTACTGGACAGCAACATGCACTTAAAGCTCAAACTCATCCAAGAAAATATGGACTATAGCTGTCTTCTGATTGATCATAAATCCTGTACACACCTTGTTCCTCTGAGAGAAGAAAAGGGCTCATAGAACAGGCAGCAGCAGGAAAATGGCATTAATGGACAAATAAAATAGAGGCAGGGACTGGTGTATGCAGTCTGTGTTTTGTTGAACCTTTGGGAGGTTTGCTAATAATGATAAAGAGCCGGTGCTGTTCCATTTGCGGTACAGGCACAGGAACCTGCATATGGACACCATCATAACTCAGCCCTTTCATTTATTCACATGAAAAATCCGACCTGTCATCAGCATTCAGAAATGATCCCACAACATGGAGTAATGTGACGTGGAAGTGGATACACATGCACTCGTGTACAATATGCATAGATATGCATGAACAGGGAGACTGAAAAGCCACAAGGATGCACACAGTCTGGAATGCATTATTCTAATCCTGATGGATGGATGGACATTCCACCACCTCAGTCTCCCCTGGTTACTACATGATTTCTTGTCTCTCCTTTTTATATCATCTCTCTGTATTGGCACAGTAGTACTTAAATAGCTCTACCTTAATCTCAGCTATTTGCTTTTGTCCTCATGCTGCATGCTACAGACACACTGGAGATGTGCAGGATGGTGGACTATTAAGAAAAACCCTGAATAAAGCTAATGAAATGAAGGCTCAGCAAACGTTTTTTATGCAATGGTCTTTTCAGAGGTATCAACTCAATAAGGCTTTTATAAGCTTTCATTTGAAAGATTTGTTCTTGCATCCTTCTTACTAATCAGACAAATGTAGAGTCAGTGCCAAGCTGCACTGAAACCTTTTAAGTAGCTCTCAACATCAAAACACTTAAGCACCAAATCGATGATGCACATGCCTTGCACCTTCAATCCGTTTTTCCGGTTTTAATGAATTTGGAGCCTCATGTTTGGTTTTTTTTTGCATGACAGAGGGAGCCCTAAACAAATCTAGAGGTAATTAGTAGACTTTTAGCCAAGGCATCTGGTTTGACTTCATTGACAGAAAAGGTACAAACTGTAAATCTGTAAAAGTGTAAATCCATTTAGCTGGAAATCCAAATCCAGGTTTTTAAGAAGATTTTGACATTTAACTTTTTTACTTGCACTTAGCACTCAATATTATTATTATTATTATACCAATATTATATACATTTAAATGTATTTATCTGCAGTTATATCAATTTAGAACTTAAATATTGTTATACATGACTTACATGTGCATCAGCATTAATGCATTAATTAATGCAAGCAGGAACTACATCACATGTAAATACACCACTGTGATGAGAGATGGATCTGTGATTGGCTGTGGGAACTGGGAGGCCATAATTGGGATCAGCTGGCTGTCAGCTAATCACAGTATGACTCCTGTGTCATGAGTAATATCTTCTGATTTATGTTTCTGTAATCAATTAAAGGGGACATATTTTACCCCTTATGACAAGTTTATATTGGTCTCAGAGGTCCCCAAAACATGCCTGGGAAGTCTGTTGCTGAAAAAACACTCCAGTATTGGATTTTTGTATGTCTAAAAAACCCCAGTTTCAGCCCTGCACAGAAAGAGCTGTTTCTGTGACTGTTCCTTTAAATGTTACTGAGCTGTTTGATTCCGCCCCTTTCAGGAAATGCATCTGAAATAATGGATGTGGCTCTCCTGATCTGAGAGGATGATCAGTAGAGGAGGCAGGAACTTTCTTCCAAGTGGTGAGGACCAATAGAACATGGGGGCGGTGCTAACTACCCACATGACATCATGAGGGGAAAATCTGAGAATGGCTTGTTTCAGCACACTTTTTCTGAAAGGTGGAGAAAGAGAAGGGGGGAAGGAATGGATTTTTCTTGAACTTGAGGGAATTGTGGACAGGCCAGGGGCAAAGTGATTTTTGCACAATATGTCCCCTTTAATATCCTCTACTGATACTGATTATGGAATTAAATGAATTATGCGATTAAAGTCCAAGCATCTCTTACACTTGGAGTCCATTCTGCAATGTTTTTTAATGGTTTATTTTAATTTGGACATAACTGAAATTTTACTACTTCTACTCCAATTGCACATAACCCTGCCTTCTCATGCTCTCCGTCAATTGAGGGATATTTTTCTGTTAATTAGGAAAAATGTGCACAAGCTCCAAGCTTGGGAGGACAAGAATGTTATAAAATAAAGAAGGTGTGATCAGTTCTGCTGTTTAGGAATACTTATGAATCTGATGTTTGTTTCTCTAAAGAACAACTTCAAGAAAATAATGATGCTCATTATTTAAACCCTCCTCTTATTGGATAAAGTGCAGTGATTGGTCCGTCAGGTGAAACTCGATCCTAACAGCCAGGGCACCAGACACTTGTGCCCGAGCAAATAAAACATGAGCTTACATATTGGTCTGGATGCCAGGCTAAATATGAACTTCAAACACATCAGTAAATGGTAACAAATCAGTCGGATATATTTACAGGCCCCTGAGAAGATCCAATAACATAAGAACAAACTGTTAAAGGTCTGACTGTGACGAGCCCACTGGATTTTTAAGAGTCCCCTTTCAAAAACAAACCCAAACCAGCCCGTTGGCCACACTTGACTAATAATAGACTATGAGCTGGGTCAGAGCACACTTGTTGACAGCCTGGAGAAAGCAAAGTAGGAGAGAAAAGTCTCTAATCAAGTTACGTGACTTGGAGCACCAATAAAGTAGTCATCACTTTGTCTGCCGGGTAAGAGAAAGGGCGTAAAACACCAAGAGATGGGAGGTAAAGTAGGACATAGAAGGGCTGTGATTCAGAGGGTGTTCTCAGTGTGCTATGATTCATGCATAACAGCCGTCTTCACTATCATTTTATCCTTGGCCATTTAACCATTAACACATACATTATCAAGCCAGTGCATTAGTCATTATGTTTAATTGGTTATTGTTAAATTGTTTGTTCATTTTCCTTCTTACTCTACTGCAATGAACACATTAATGTAAGCACAAACACACACAGTTTATTCAGTGGGTGGATACTTGGGCTGAACCATAATATTATGATTCCATGGAATACACTTACTGCAGTAATGAAACATTATGATATACAGTGATTTATTATTCTGCGGCTGCTTTGAAAAGCTTAACTCCCCCTTAGATTAAATAATCACCATATTTATTGTAATAAGAGTGCAAAGACTTTGATGAAATTGAAGGCTTTTCAGATTTTAATCACCCGCTTTTCATTTGTAAGAGGGAAAGCAAGTACATTTTTGGATAATCTTAAGGAGATATTTAACAAAATAATGACATTTATGAAACATTAACAGGGTAGTGACAGGAAATCATTCTGTCCAATTAATATACAAGAATGTTAGGGAACTAGTGCGCTGTTTGGTTAGGAATTATTGATTTTAAATCACTGTACCTGCTCAGCCTATTATTCTGTCTCCTTCTGTGAGTCTGTCATTAGGTGTGTCATGAGGAACGACTTTCACTCACCTCTGTTGGAGGTTGAAAGATGAAAGTTAAGAGCAAAAGGCCAGCTATCACCAGGTGCAGAGAGTTTATGTTCCCTCAGCTGTTTGAGGAGCACTGCTTCTTTATTCCCTCCTATTGTGTGTTAGCTGTTGTAGCATCTGGTTAATGGGCCTCTGCAGAGGAGAATCTCTTCCATCTTGTCTCACACACAGGTTGTGTGTATTCTCACACATAAAGTTTCTATGTAGCGGTGTGTAGTCTTGAAGCTTTTGTATATATATTTTAGCTGTCTTTAAGATGCCTTGGTAGAAGAGTATGCTGCTTTAGAGCTGGCCGAATGCAGGAAGGACACCTACATTGTATGACAATATATTCAGTATCTGCTAGAACTGTATGAGCGGTATTGTAGTGTTAAGAAGGTTATATCAGAGTAGTTTATAACACTCACTATAGGGGTCAGAGAAGTGATCATTCTCTTTTTTTTTTGTGTCTGAACCAACTTTACCTTGAATTGAAGGCTTTCATTTATTCAGTAAGGTCAACAATGTTTCGGTGAATCTGAAAACCTTAAAGTATGAAGGGCAAACATTAATTAATCCCAGCAGTGCTTTCTGAAAAGTAAAAAATGTATTCTGACTACAAACTGTCTAATTAACTAGATGGAGACATATGTAGAGGAGGGCACTGTTGTGGTAGAAAGTAGCCTTTTGTGTGTGTGTTCATATCCAAGCCTGTCCTCTCTCTTGGACACTGGTTTATGTAAACTCAGACTCCTGGACTCCTGGACCTAAACTGTGCAAACATGCTTTGAGCGGTTTTAGCCACATGAATAATCTCACTGAATCAAAGACAAGGCCAAAGGCAGGGTTTTTTTTTTCAGAGATTTGGCAGAATCGGCTCACTAGGAATGCTCCACGCTGGACACAACATTACCGGACATTTTGTTTAGCCTCCCATCCTAACAAATAAGCACAGATCAAAGGATTACAGCACTATTATTAAAAGCAGCTGGAGGCCTGATGCAGGCTAGTACATGCTCATGTCTATGCAAAGCTTGGCTTTTTAAATGTCCAATCTTTTTTTGAAAAATACTGTAAATACCAAAATATTAACAGATAGCAGCAGGTTTTAGCAATGATTTTTAAGTTAGTCATTCATTTGTTTACCAAAACTGGAGAATTTATTGTATCTATTATCACAATTTAAAACGATCTTTTTCCGTTATTTTCTTCAGTCATTGGTTGTAATGTAGTACAGCTGCCAGGTGGTGTCAGTATCACATCTTAAAACTGTCTAAATAACTAAAGAAGGAAGCACTAATGTCCAGTGGCACAAATAGAGCATAAAGTGTAAGTTCATGTAAATTACAGTGTGAAGCGCTGCTATAATTGAGATCAGCTGATCTCACACAAGCCCTCATCAGCTGAGGAAAGCGGATTTTTTCTAAGCATCTAATGGCTTATCATTTACATGCTGCCTCATGTAAACTGCTCCTCTCTTGCTCTCTCTGCAAGCTGCTCTTTCAGCCCTCCTCCGCCCCAGCTCCTCCTTCATCCTGCTACTAGTCTGGCCATTGGTTGAGGTACCAATAGTCAGCATAAAGCTATTTTTAATCCTGATGTCGGTATTATTTATTTGTACAACTTTTTGACTCCTTTTCAACCCATTTTTGCTACTTTGAACCAATTTTTGCTGTTTTTTGCCCTTTTGTGCCATTTTTTGCAGATTTTTGTCACTGCTTTGCCACTGTACTCTTGTTTTTGCCTGTTCTTTTGCTGCTGTTTTACTACTTTTTAACACATTTTTGCTGGTTTATGCACTTTTATGCCACTTTTTGCTGCTGTTTAGCCACTTTTTGCCCATTTTTACCACTGTTTTACTACTTTAATGCATTTTTTGCTGTTCTACACACTTTTATACCATTTTTTTGCTGCTATTTTGCCACTTTTTGCTCATTTTCCAGCTCGTTTTGCCACTTTTGTCCTATTTTTGCCACTGTTTAGCAACTTTTGATCATACTTTTTTCCATTTTCGACGCTTTCAACCCACTTTTGCTACTTTTGTTCCTTTGTGCCACTTTTACCCCATTATTGCTGCTCCTCCACCAGTTTTCTCAGATTTAGTCCATGTTTGCCACTTGCAAACTTTTCGCTAACCTTTTGAGCCTTTTTTTCCACAATTTTTTACTAATTCTCCATTAAAGTTGTCCCAGTTTTTTCTGCTTTATTTTCTGAGGTGCTGACTTTTGTGCTCATCATGGCTTAGCTTAGAAGTCTAACATTACTTTTCCTATGGTTTATTTCAGTGTGCCCATTCACCTTTTTCACATCACCAGTGAGGAGGTTGTCCTGTTTTGAGCAAAGGGGTTTACATTTTGAAGAAGGTTTTATTGGTACTACAGCATAGATAAATGAAATTATGTTTGTTGCATTGATAAGATTATTATTCAGGTTAAGAACTGAATATGGTCATCACAGCTTAATTTTACAGTGGACCATGATTTTGCTGACCTCCATGGGCCCCCAATTTGGCTGGCACCCAGAAAATGCTCCCCTTTATGCCCCCTTATGGGTGGCCTAATCTGTGCATCCCCAATACATTGTTCATGGATGGTGATGCAAGTAAATTTGAAGTCAATATCAGACAATGACTTTTTTTTAAAATGACAAACCTTGTCTGGAAGTTGTATTTCTTCTACTATATGTATCTTTTCTTGTTATTGTCAACTAAATCAGTTGTCATCTCTGTAATACTTCTCACTACTTAAGGCCTTAAAAAAATGTCATTTTCTCACAGTTGTCTTCTGTCTGGATTTTTTTCAGTCTCAAGCAATTTGTTAATTTTTTTCAATCATGTAGATTTCCTCTTCTGTCTCTGTTCCTTGTTCTTAGGTAGGGGGGTGTACTTTACTCTGCTTCCTATTTCTATTTATTTTTGCAGATGTTAACCATATTTCAACCATATTTCTACCCTTAAATTTACATAGAGTATCTAATTCTGCAAATAGTTTCAAGCAATTTGAGCTGCTGTCCTGTTGATCTTCAACATAAAACTAAGCTTTGTAGTTGTGTTGGAAATGCCCATCAGCACATTTTTTGCTCACCATGATAAGATCCTGACAAAATCTGATTTCATGTCAGGAAAAGAAATGTGAAATTTTGAGACACTTTGACTGACTTTGTCTGTGATATTCTTTTAGACGTAATCATTTCATGGCCTAAAGAAGGGATTAGAAATCAATATCCTACCATGATTCTTTCCTCTGTATTTACAGGGTAAACCATGTTTTAAGCTTCCTATCACCACAGAAACACGGTTTTATGTCCACATGTCTGGAATGTGCTGTTGACTCGATCATTGAGCGCCAAAGGAAATGTGTTTTCCAGATAACATTACAGTTGCAATAAAGCACGGCTCGGTCTGTGATTGAAACAATACTGCGCCTAAGCCGCACTGAGCCCACCTGTTTGTTCTTCCGTAATTGGATTCTGCTTCATTCCATTTGCCTTAATGCTGATGCATAATGCAGTGTACTGAAGGGACCAGCCATTACCAGCCAGGGGACGAGGCTTGGAGGAGTAACCTGACCTCCTCCCCCCACAGCCATCTCCCCATCACCCCCCCCCCCCCCGTCTCGTCTTTGGGACATCTTTCCAGGGCTTCTGTCCTTCAAAGCAGCCACTTGCTCAGACTGGATGGATTGATGGTTAAGGCTGTGGGCCCTGATGGGAACCAGAATAGCAGGTGTTGATGTTAAGGCCTAAAAGAACAATAAGCTGGACCTCAGCAGCATGTTAATCCAAGATAAACAGGAGCTGCTGTGGATGGTTTGGGCCTGGGTGGAGGGATTCTCTACAAACACAGTATGAAGAGCAGCTACCAAGAAAGGAATGTGGGGCCAAACTTAATCTGTCCTTTGTAGTTAAGAATGTACGTCAACACACCTCAGTCATCCTCTGCATTCAACACAATGTTAAATAGTAAGTGGACAGCACTTATGGAGCATTTACTGGTGTTCAGATTGCTAAAAGTGTCCTACAACACCATCATATTCATCCTCTCATTCATTCTACATTCATGCACTGGTGGCATTTGCTGCTATGCGAGGAATGCCCATCAGTGTTGATCCAAGCACATTCATAGACACTTAAACACACAAATTTAAGCTAAGCCTGCAGGAAAAAATCCAGGGTTTAGTACTGTGCCGAAGGACACTTTTAGATGTGAATTTCTAGGAATCAAAATTCCAATCTACCAATAACAGGACGACTAGCTCTACCTTTGAGCCACACATTGTCTCCCAGTACTATAACATTGAGAAGGGGGATTTGAATAACCTTACTAAGCAGATGGACTGGCCAGATTCCAAGTCTGTCTTGAGGCAGATCCTTCTTGCAAGGCTTCAAGCTGGAGGCCCTTTTTCCGGGTCTTTTTCCCCGCCAGAGAATAACCTGACCAATCAGCATCGTTTGAGTAGAAAGATGAGACAGCTTGGTTAAAGGGACTGCTAAAAATGATGGCCAGAGATTAGCGTGGATGCAGCTATAGCCGCAGTTTGAACTTCAGTAAATCGTTTTGACCATGTCTACATTATTTAATGTATTAAGTTACTGCCATGTGATTGGCTGATTTGCTATTTGTGTTAACAAGCACTTGAACAGGTGTACCTAACAAAGTAGCTTGTGAGTGTAAATAAAAGCATGAAACCCCAGAAATAAGTATTTTGACAAATTGCAACTAAAAATCACTCATGTTTTAGCTTATCGATACTGCTATTGAATCTCACAGGCTCTGTGACGTAACGTCATTTTAAGATACACCTGATTGTAAAAACATGCATCAGTTCTTTCAAGGGGAATATAAACTAAAAGCACATCAGTATTGTGCATCACATTAAACCATAATGTACCTTCAACTGTTGGCTTCAGGAAAAAAGACTCCACCTGTGAATCACATGCCATCATATCTGCCAGTGCTGGGATTAATAAGCACTCATTTCACTCTCTTCAGCTGCTTCAGGGCAGTTTCTTCTTCAGCTGCTCAGATAAATGCAGAAAAGTGCTCCCAATTATGTTACATTATATTATATTATATTATAATTATAATAATTAAAGTTAATTAGTGAACTTAACGAGTTGAAAGAGAGAAAATATGAAGCGTTTAGGTAACCTCAGTAAAATAGATGACTATATTCTATAAGTTATATCTTTAAAAGACACATAAAAATGTGAAAACTTAGTTTTTAATGAGAAACTTCAATAAATATAGTTGTTTATATGAAGAATGTGTTTATATTTGAGGGATATGCAGTTAAAATAGATGTGACAGACTAAGTCTTTTTAACTCAAGCACTACTCAGCTTAGACCACTTCGAGTGTAAATAGTTGTCCTCATTTTGTCTTTCCACCAAACTGTAGAAAGTATCGTTAGTGGTATCTATAAGGACTCAGATCAATAAGCAGTATCGATAAGGGTATCATTACCAATAAGAATTAACGACCCCCATCCCTAATTGCCAATGTATTTGTACAATCAAGACTGTGAATGTAGGAGTTGTCCTACAACTTTTGATGGATCATTTCCTCCCCTAGTCATCTGTCTGACATTGAAGAAGTTTTTTCTTTTAAATTTTGGTCATTTTTTATATAAAGCACATGAAAAACATCAAAGTATTGATGTTGTATTGACCTTAGTTTTTATAGTACCATCTCACCAAATAAGATTGGAACCCATGTACCATCTTTTTTTATTGAAGTCTAAAGATGAAACAACTCAGCCACACTGGTGCAGTGTGGTTGATCTTTGTCATACACTGGATTATATGGGACATCCTCCTGTTGCTGCTTCAAACTACCAAAGAAAACATAAAAAACGGTGGAAATGACTTTGATCATGTCTATCATAATATCTGTTCACTGTTGCACCTTTCGTTTTATGTAGGAGTTTGTGTGTGATGGTAACCATCACAGCTGCTTCACTAGGTGTCATCCTGACAGAGACTCACACAGGCCTGTTACCGTTTTCATCTGTGCCATACTTCTCTCATGATCAGCTGCCTGTGCTAAGTGGCTGGTGTCGATGGCTGTGACTCAACTCGCCCACCACAAAGATGAAGATAAGACATCTGGAGATGATGTGTGTACATGCACTCTGTCAAAAAAAGAGCACAAAGTAGTGGTGGGGGAAAAAAAGCAAAGTGGAGCAATAAGAAGGGTGACATAAATTGTGTGGGTACTGGTGTGTATATATGAGTGAGTGGGTGAGCAGCGGTGGTCAAGGTTCATTAGCGTGTCATCGGCTGCCTCCACAGAGAAATAATAAGGCTCCTCTCTCTTCTCCCGGCACTTTTATTCCCTCTCTGCATCCACTGAATATGAACCCAGCTGTGGAAAAAAAGACCTCCTGATCTCATGCCACCTCTCTCGCACGCTGACACATGACTAAGAAACAGATAGCAGCTGATGAAGCGACAACATTAAAATGGCAACAGCGAGGTCGAGAGGGGAGAGGCAAAGAGAGGGAGCCTGATGAGCCGTAGAGACGGCTAGCAGAAATGAAAGTGATTGAAAGAGGGTGCAGCCTGCATTCGGTTAAAAAACTGGCGTCTAGATCTCGGTAAATCAGGGCAGGAGAGTGTGCAGAATGTAAAAGAGGAATAGATTTTCATCTGCGACCCTTGTCTCCTGTTATTAGTCAATAATTTTTCTAATGAATATATTCCCAGGCTAGGCAGACAGCTCACTGCTTTTTCCACCACTGCCACAGAAAACAGATCCTGGTGAACGTTGATTAAAGAGATGTGTTTACAGACATTTTTGATTGCAAGACATTCTGCAAATTGAAGATGCCCCAGCAACAATTTCTTTCTGAACTCAGATTTCAGTACATCCTGGCCATTAATGAATAGCTTTCCGGAAATGCTGCTAGGCAGAAATCCTACATATTTGACGCATCGAAATGTAAAACTTACTATCCATGTGTGTACCTAATTTGCACCTCATTTTCACCATACAGAAATATACCTTAATCAATGTAATGTTTCCCAACTTGCACATCTGTGCACATGTTGTCTAAGGCATTGCCTCACTCAGCTATTCCTGCTTCCACTATATCAGAATATCCAGGAAAAGTGATGTCTAGACATACAGTACAAGATATGTGGAATTTAATTTGTATAACATAGAATTGCAAGTTAAGTGCTTAACAACATGCAGTTAAAGCTTAAGGAGAAACCAGCAGAGAACAGGCAATTACACACCACATCATTTGCTACTGTCACTGATGGTAACAGAGTGGGGAGGAAAAGCCTTCAAATCATAAAACTTGTGGCTGGAGATATAACCAAGTTTGGTAGAAGGAGAAGGCTTCTGATGGTGTTTGTCAAGAAGAACAAGCCACCATGATGGCAACAAACAGCCAAGAGCGAGGAAAGGATAAATGAGGAAGGCGCAGAATTAGGGCAGCATGTCGACAGAGTGGCTGTACAGACTCGTGGACAGCTCTCAGTGGCGCTTAGCACTTCAGCACACAGCAACAAACCTGGTGGACCACTTCAAAGCAGCTGCTAAAGAGCAGGGCATGTTGGGTAAAGTTTGAGACAAGGTCTGGGTGCATTTTTTAAAGTAAAAATGAATATATGATTTATGAATAGCTGCCTATACTTTCTTCAGGTAATGAGAGTACTTACAGTGAGCAGTGAGCACAATATGAACAAAAGACTGAGGCCCCGTCCACACGGAGATGAAAACAATATATTGCCATTTCGTTTTTAAAAAGTTTTCCATAAAGACGGGATTGTTTCATAAAATATCTGTGTAAGCAAGGAACCACTGAAAATGACTGAAAACGCTGTAGTGCATATGCCAAGCCTGTACATGGCGCTGTATTGCTGCCATGGAAATGCACCAAAAGAAAGAAGAACATCACAGAAAACTGACACAAACTTTCTTCTAGTTGCCCTTCTGGTTGTTCGCATTGGATTTAAGAACATTTGGTTAATGCATTTCAAAGTGGTGGTAAAGAGCAACAGAATTTGCTGTAAAAGCCAATAACAAGCTAAGTAGCTTCTGCAGCACAAACTGAACCCTGTCATCCGCCATTGTTGTTTTGGCCAGACCCGTGCAGGCATCTTAAGAGAGCTACGCTATGTGTGATGTAAACGTGTCAAGAAAGATGCGGTTGGCTGTCCACACGGAGACGAAATGGTAGTCATTTACCCTCGAGAGAGCGATAAGGCAAAAAAGATAACAGAAAAAGCAGTTAAACTCTCCGCTTTGGACAACTGTGCCATCTCTGTGGTGGAGAATTTGGGTTTTTGTCATCTTCTTGAGCTTTTGGACCCATGCTATGCCCTGCTGTCTCGACATTACATTACTGACACTGCCTTACCAGAGCTGTACAACAAAGTACGTGACAGCATACTAGAGAATTTAAAAGCAACTTTGCTGCCATTAGCTTCACTACAGGCGTTTAGATGCCGATGTTTGCCCCATGTCACTGCTGAGCCTCACTGAACAGTCCTCCACCTTTGTTAGTCCATTTACTTCAGTTATTTTTGTAAACAAAAACACTTGAAACTCTAGTCTAAGTAATTATGAGTATCGGATATACCTGTATCGGCAGGTATTCAATATTAAAAAATCGTAGCGAGATCGGAGGCCTAAAGTGCTGATCAGGACATGATAAACTTAATAAAGAAATGTGGCCCAGTTCTGATAAAACTGTTGCTATACTAAAGCTACTTTACGTCTGAGCTAAATGCTACACCAGCAGCGGCCATTGCTACTCTCTCTGAATACAAGAAAACTGCCTCATTCTCCTCAAATGATGCTGATTGGTTAGGTCTGTTTTTGTACCTGGCGTAATCATTTCAGAATGACGCTTTGTAAGGTCAACAATGTACCAGGAACCCACTTTAATCAAAAAACATGGTTTCAGGGGACTCACTCCATGGAAAACCTCTCAATACCACTGCCTCTCCAATACTAGTGGGATTAAATCTCTGCTGACATTATCTAGCTTTATAAACCTTGAGTTTTGTGGATTATTTCTCTCTTTGGATTATTAGTATCAAACGAATGCACTGACTAGCATTTTGGCTAATAATGCAAACTTGTCAGAATCAGGGCTTGGTGCCTTTATTAGGATACCAATACTCATACTGATAATGCTCTACTGCAGATAACTGAAGATCAGAGAGATGTAAAGACTGTTATTTTAGAGGACATAAAAATGTTTCCAGGAAATATTTGTCCTCTGTGCTTGTGCGGTTGGTGCATGTGCTGTAAATATGACTTCAACCTGTCAGTTGAGCTTTGATGAATGGATAGGGCTTCGCTGACAGACGAGAAGAGTGGGTGACACAGCTGGGAGAGAGGAAGGGGAGGGGAGGGGTTAGGTAAAGGTTCACTAGAGAGGAGTTGACAGATCCCAAATGGTAGCCTTTAGAAATGCTTGGCTTCATTGCATCAGCTGTGGAATGATCCACAGAGGACATAAAATGATGCCCGAAAGACAGCTCACAATATGGTCTCTCTGGAGCTGCTGAAGGGGACGCTAGAAATTACCGCTAGTTTAAAGTAAATAGCTTAAATATATCACAATGATGGGAAAATTGTGCAATATTCTCTGTATAATGTGAGGTCCTGACATGAGAAAACAGCATATATTTTTTTAACTTCTGTACATTTTCCTGCCATGATAGATACTCACAGTACAGACCCACCATACTCCAAATGACATGTGTTTGACCCCTGTCCAGGAGACAGCACCTGGTGCCTCACCACAACACCATTAGTGGTCAACCACACACTCGCACACACTCTAAGACACACATGCACGCACTTGCTGTCCACATGAGATATTTTTAGGAGATGTGATACAACCGCTATGGTAGCTAACGCTCAGAGATTCACACCCCACGGGCTTGACAGGAAGGGATCCATTTCCTGACAGCAACCACAAACCATCCACACATGCCGGCACACATCCTCGAACTTTGTGTCTTTCAGAGGTTGTTGGGCAGAAAAATAGAAAAAACATCCATATGACGCCAATTTCCTGATCCGTACTAAGCTGCTGCCAAATGCAGAATCTAAAATGATACAATTAAAGTGTGAGCAAAGCATTCCACTTTCCCTAGAGAGGTTTCCACGGCACATCTGTAAATGCTTTATGGCTATAATTTCACAAGAACCATGACTAACCCTACAAAATCCACTTAAGAATCAACATTAACTTTCTGATGTACTTGTTTTTCTGAATAAACTCTGTTTTAGGCATCGTCTACAGGGAATTTAGTTAATTCATTAATGAAAATCTCTTTAAACAGACCTTCATTCGAAAGAAAAACTTCTTTGGAAAATATTTTTATTGTCTAGTGCCCATGTAGTTCACGTATATTAACAAGTGTCTACCTTTTGTTATTGTTTTCAGCCTCCACCATCGCTGAGAACGGGAGGAAAACATGCCTGAAGCTCAAAGTTTTCGTCCGACCATCAAGTAAGTGTTTGCATGCAGCACAAGGCTTTAGTAATAGAGCTTATTGAAGTACACAGTTTGATTGAAAACCAAAACAGTTTATGTCTACTCCTCTTCCTCCTCAATTACCTTACTGTCCAACATTCCCCTATCACAAACCTCCTAAGAAAACGTCCGATGGAAAACATGATACAATGATGGATGCTCACATCAAATGAAAACCCAGAGCACTGCATCTGACTGTTGCCATGAACTTTGTTGCTTGGGATTGTGGATTTCAGGGCTGAGAGGGGGGCTTCAAATGTCACTAACCTATTTGGCAGGTACTTCTAATGATCTCTCATTCTCTCTATTCTCTGTTATAGACAGCTGTGTGAAAACTATAGGCGTACATGACCGCGTTTTTGATGTAAACGACAAAGTAGACAATACATTAGAACCAAGAGGTTAGTATGCTTCCCGCTTTTTTTGATTCTTTTCAGTATGATCTTACATCTGTATATGTGTTTCTTCTTTTGTGGTTCTTAATTGTGATGCTGTTTGAAGCTGGTGTGTCTGTCATTCTCTCTAACTGCCTCATAATCCATGCTTCCTCCTTAAATTCACAAGCTTTGTACTGATTTTTGCATGTTGTATTAACTGAGATATACTGATATATGTATGTACATACACTGTATACATTCCGTATATACTGTATAACATATATCATAATCATGAATATGTCAGTTTACAATACATGTGATGGTTTTACAAATGTGAATGATTCACACCTACACTTAAAAGATGTTTTTACATAGGCACGATTGTTTAGAACAGTGGTTCCCAACCTTGGGTCCTGGTTTTTTTTGAGATTATAAAGTCTTTGTTTACAAGAAAACAAATTCAATATTGAAAAGTGTAAAAAGTCAGAAATGAATAGAAAAACACTACAAATATCAGAGTTTAAAAGTCTTAAATTTTGATGTTAAAATCTTGCAAATTTCAAGTAAGTCAAAATGATGGTGGAGCTGGGGTGGAGGAAGGTTGCAAGAGCAGCTTGCAGAGATAGCGGCAGAGTGTAGCGTGAGAGCGATGCTTAGAGCAGATCAGCTGGTCGTCACCTAATGAGCGCTTGCGTGAGATCAGCTGATTTCAATTATGGCAGCGCTTAACTCCATGGCCTGCCTGAACTAATGCGATACGCTCTATCTCATTTCTCTAGGGTGGCCCTAATATACTGTCTTTATGGATAGTTCGTAGAAAAAAAGCCATAAAGAAAAGAAGAAAATATCAAAATAGCTTTCAGAAAGGACTATGAATGAGGGATAGTGAGTTCCTCATTTATATTTAAATTAAAGCCTTTGTATCACATTTTCCTATAAAGAGCTGTAAAGTTAATGTTTTCACCTTTCAACATACAGCCAGGAATTTGTGCCCATTATTTCTGTAGAGCATTTATAAGATCAGTCACTGATGTTGGGCGAGACGGCCTGGCTCCTTACCTTTGTTCCAGTTCATCCCAAAGGTGCTCAATGAGGTTGAAGTCAGGGATCTATGTGAGCCAGTCAAGTTCTTAAACACCAAACTCATCAAACCATGTCTTTAAGGTCCTTGCTTTGTGCACTGGGGAACGGTCTTGTTGGAATAGAAAAGGGCCTTCCCCAAAATGTTGCCACAAAGTTGGAAGCATAGCACTGTCGAAAATGTCTTGGCGTTCTGAAGCATTTAGACAGCCCTTCACTGGAGATAAGGGGCCTTGCCCAAACCCTGAAAAACAGCCCCATACCACTGATTAACCCTCCTTCACCAAACTTTACAGTTGGCACAATGCAGTCCATCACAGTACCAGACTTGAAGTCCCCGAGCTCTTCAGAACACCCCATTTTGTATTACAAAAAAAGAATGCATGGCTAGGTGCTTTACTCTATATATTAATGGCAACGGGTCTGATTGAAACACCTGCATGAGGTAGTCAACAGGTGTGGCCAAATACTTTTGTCCATATAGTGTACATTTAAATGAATAAATCCATCCATCTCTTAACTATCCAACTTATCCTATTAAAAGTCAAGGCAGACTGGAGACAATAGAGAGACAACCAACCAGACACACTCACACTCACTCCTACGGGCAATTTAGGATCACTGATTGGCTTAATGAGCAAGCTTTTGGTCTGTGGGAGGAAGCTGAGTACTTCGAGAGAACACAGGAGCACATGCAAACTCCACACAGAAAGTCCCTCTTCTTGCTTCAGCGCAACCCCGGCAGTACTAAATAAATGAATGCTATTAAGGAAATAGACTGAACACATGTACACTTAAAAAAAATATATTAGCCAAAGTGTATCCTCTCTGAGCTGCTATCTGGTTCTGCAGCACAACATTGATTGTTTTCTGTGCTGCATCTTTATGTCTTCATATACTGAGTCACTGATGTGAAACAATCCCCCACAACATCATCCACATGCTGCCATCTCAATCCCAGCACCGGCTCACCACATGGGCTTAAACAATAGAAGAAAGCCCCGTAGGGACCATATACATAACAAACAGTCCGATTTTGATGGATGTCATTCATCAGAAATATAAATCTTTTACACTCTGAAACTGGATGGGTGGGTTCTGTAGGAAGATAGTAGTTCATTATTGACTAACATACTTTCACAAGGCAGGATATATCAAGACCTGGTCTCTGCATGCTCACCCATCACCCTAGGCTGTCTGCATTTTTCATGGCTGCCTCTCACCTTGCATGCTTCTTTTGGCTCATTCCCCTTATTACACTCTCCAAAGGAGGGAAATTAAAACAGTCATCCGTCATCCACTGCTGCCACTTCCCCCTGCACCCTAACACATGCATACACCCACACATACTGTACATTTGTATAGTTATGTAACTGCCCAGTCCTCTGTTCTATCTGTCCGTCCTTTGCTGTGCGTGGGTCAGCTACTTTCCCATGATACAGAGGGCATATGGCTGCTCACAGATACTGATGCCACAGCCAGGGATGCTACAAAGACTCCTCAACTGGGAGTTGAAAATACACATTTAATTGCAAGCTAAATATCGCAACTGAAGTTCATATGGCAACTTTGACTTCACACTGTTAGTTCATGTTTGAATAATGCACTACTGTCTCCACTTTTAATTTTGAAATGTCGCCACTTTTTGCTTTGGACATTAACACTTCAAAATGTATCTTTATTTTTTTCTTTAATGCATGGTTGCATAAGAGAATTTGTGCCACAAACAGTGGGTAATCTCTTTTGTCTTTTTCTGTCCCTTCAGACGATACCAGCCATGAACCGGCTGAGCCCTCCCGGAGCGATGAAACAAACGCTGCACCACACCAGCAGAAAACAAGTCCACTCCTGGTTTCATTGCTGGTCTGCCTACCAGCACTCTTCACTTTATAGCGCCTCCCTCTGTCCTGGAGGGCATTTACACCTAGTGTGGCCTGAATCTGCCCGAGGCTGGCTGCAGGGAAGAGGCGGGAGTTCTGGTTGGAGCGTGTTTTTTTCTCGCTTGATTGGGCATCAGAGCAGGCTTCTCAAGGAACCCTCGATTTTTCCCAGAAATCTATTTAAGTGTTCTTTCTCCGTCTGAGTGAAACAAAGTTGATGTTGGGAGTGGGAGAGACAGTTCCGCCTCTTTAACCTTCAACTAAGATGCCAAATTCCCCCTTTTTTGACACTTAGTGATTCTTAATTTCCCGTGACTTTTTTGTGACATCCCTTTACATTGTTGTTTATGTCATTACAGCACTGATGTTTACCCACATACACATGCACACATGCTTACAGAGACAAATACACAAACCGTCATTAGCAGTAGGCTTTTTTTTACAGACTTGTAGACAGTAGCAGCATTACAAGGTAGGAAAGTGAAGATCGTAGGAGTTAGAAAAGACTGTACATAAATAAGTAAATAATCCCGAGACCTCTCCAGAAGCCTTTCAGAGCATATTTTCTGCTGGGTCATATGAGGCATATCTTTGCGCCTCTGTTTTGCTTGGAGGAGCTGAAAAAAGCTACAAGATGAATACATAGAAAGAGAAATGGTTTTAAGCAGAGCACTGAGAAGTACAAACATAGCATGCACCTTAGCCCCCTGATCTTCAGCCTATGAAAATGGTGCCCTATTTCTCTTGAATATGAAGTGTATTTAGAAGGATAAGCTACTTTGTCGAGTTCTTGAGTTTAACACCCGTGAACAAGGAGGCAACTTTTTCCTGTCCTCTTCCAAGTTGAGCATGTCAGCCTGCTCAAAACACCTTGCAAAGATTCATTCTGACCCACAGAACAGCTAAATTTAAAATTTTCTCCCGACACTCTGTGGACTGCTATTAAGATTGAGAATCGATAGCTTTTGAAATTAGATCACACGATTTCCTGGCATCTGCCACGGTCATTTTATGCTATGTTTACTGAGCCAGGCAGCGGTCGTTCTCTGTGTTCCATCTGGATTCTTGTCCATGTATAAAACTCTCTCTTAAACATCTGCATGCACAGATTTTTTTCCTCTAGAAACGACTGTTAAAAAATAATCCATTCTAAATTGGACATTTTCTTCATCACTGAATCGTTAAGTCAGTAGTGTCACCAAATGTTTTCTTTCAATTTGCAGACACTGAAAACTTTGTATTTGTGCATCTCTGGATTCCACAAAACAAAGGTCATGCTCAAAGCTCCTGTGGGGAGGTTTTAGCTGGTTATTAAAAAGGATGAAATTTATACTGATTCCTCTTTATAGCTTAGAAAAGCAAATGAGACCATCTGTGACATGATTGATTATTTCTACATAGTAATTTTTAGGGCCATAAACCACTGCTGTAGGGTATGTGTCAGACAAAGTGAGTCAGAGCATGCTGGAAAAACAGCCCTTTTTGTTTCACATTTTCCATGGCAAAGAGTCAAAGCTGGCGATACATTTAACTGTTTAAAGAAAGCAGGATTAAATTTCACTTAGAAAGTTCAAACTTAAAGCAACAATATGTAACTTTTCCACCATAAAAGTGAAGTTTTAAAGTAAATCTAATGGTACAATCTCTGTCAACACTGAGCATGGAATATATATTCCATTTCCACAGAGAGCCCTGGTCATCTGCTTTCAGCACGATGCAACTTTGACAGCAGATTGTTGTGTTCTTGCCAGGAGTTAGACTTTACAGGATTGGTTCACACTCCTGCTTAGAGCTACAAAGAAGCCAGTTTTACAGCATTGATTCACACTCTGGCTTTAGGCCAAAAGGAAGCCAGTTAGAAATGAGACTGTACGGCACTGGTTCACACACCTGCCTAGGTCTAAAAGGAAGCCAGTTAGGAGTTAGACTTTACAGGATTGGTGCACACACCAACTTAACATACAATGTACACAATAGCTGAGACTACAAGATAAAACAGCATAGTGGTGAATGAAAACAAAAAAAGAGAGGAACTGAGACAAACTGTGTAGGAAGATAGTCAACAAGCAACACCTGGATGGTAGATGTTACCAGATTGTAACATAATGTTATTTGTAACCTTTTTAAAATTATTTATTTAACTTACAGGGACGATGCAAATCAATCGACATTTCTGTAAATATGCCAGAGTTAGCCAAAAGGCTAGTTTCTATTTGCAATCTTATTTTTAGAAGCTTTACCAGGTGCAGAAAGTCATCCAACTCAAAATTTTGCCTCAGGATAGGACACAAATAATTAAATAAATCCATCTTACACAGAAAAAAAAATAAAAAATCTTTCTTTGCTGCCTTTATCAGTTTGGGACCTTACATTTCAATTTCAACAAGCATTAACTTAATTTAATTTGCAAATAAAGCCTTGTAGCGCCACATTATGTAATAATGTAATAAATTTTCAATTCATTATGTAATAACGCCGCATTTTGTAAGCCACTAAGCAGTTAGGGTTAGGGCAAGGTAGTAGGGTATACCCTGGAGTCCACCTTAAGTCCTAGGCTTAAGGTTAGGTGTTTAGTCCAGAGCCCTGAAGGGGGGTTAGGTTTAGGCATAAGTCGCTAAGCAGTTAGAGTTAGGGCAAGGTAGTTGGGTAGGGCATACCTTGGAGCCCACACTAAGTCCAATGGTTAGGGTTATTACGTAATGGGGCGTTATTACATAAAGTTGCGCTACAAGCCTGCACCATTATTAAACATAAATAGAACCATTTTATGCTCTGTACCAGAGTTATCTTAAAGCTAATTTACATCTGGAATACCTTGGATGGTAACAAATTACCCCCTCCAATACAACTGTTTAGCAGCAGATTATGGACATCATGGAAACAGTTGAATGCATAGACACATACTCCACATGCAAACAGTTAGCAAATAACTGGCTTTAGATGCTAGCAAAGTCACAGCTGCTTGAAATCTGTTAATATTACTTTACCTTTAATAGTTGACATGGTTCTTTGGCTTCTCAAAACATCTTCACCAACGTTGCGGTCCTTTGTCAACAAGCTGGTAATAGCTATTTGTGTTTTACAGCATTGCAGTTGCACTTTATGGCCTTCAGTGGGCACCAAAGCACACAAAATTAGATTTTTGCATATTGTTGCTTTAAGTATATTCAGGGCTAAATAGTAGGTGGATATGTGTCCACAGGGTCACAAAAATCAATACAAACTGAAAGTTCCTCACAGGAACTTTCGTCTGACACATCCAAAGTGCCAAACCTTTTCTAGCTTGTTTGTTACTTAAAGCCTCCATGCTCATTAAACTTTAGTTAGCCACCTTTTACATGCAGATTATTGTTCAGTGTGTTAGCACAGTGTTTACAGCACTTGTGCATTTTCCAGTTACTTTAACTTACATAGTGTTAAAACAAAAAATGTGTATTTAAATCAATGCACAGCTCTAGTAGGTCAAGCTAGGTTTATGTTAGCACTTAGATTCAAATGAATTCACTGTCATAATGATAGGCTCACATGGAGAGTTTGCATAATGAAAGCTATTGTGTCTTTCTCTCTCACGGAAGGGTCTTGTTTCTTCCGCTCAAAGACGCACAGACAGATACAGGAATAAGCATACTGGGACTGACGTCCTCTCAGAGACAGGGTTCTGTGAAAGAAATAGGGCACCAATTGGTTCGGAAAGACAGAAAGAGGGAGAGAAAAGAAGAGCACAGGAGCAATTCCGTGTCCACCTTCAGCTCCTAGTGTTACTGGTCTAAGTGACTCTTTAATGAGGTTCAAAATGACAGGCATGTGGACCCCATGTTGTGGCAAGGGGAGTTATTTCTGGTATTAAAAATAGATGGTGGAAGGCTTGGGGGGTCTCGGGAGGGGGGGTGTCGATTTCAAACGTGTGGGGTTTTAAAGCACCAATGACCTTGCAGTTTGAGAGAATCGGTGAGTGAAGGAGACGGAAAGAATTAACAGGAGAGACGCGCACACGGCGGCAGATAGAAAAAGACACGGGTGGTAACCGAAGGTAGACAAGAGTGCCTAACAAAACAAAACAAAATGACAAAAATCCACACAACACTTGCAGAAAATACCTGATTCAGTGAGAAGTCATTGTTCAGTGTCATTGTGTCTCTAAAGGCATGCACTGTTTTATTTTTGCTGTTGTCATTTTTGTAGCTGCCTTCTTTTTCAAGCCCCCCCCCACCCCACCCCAGAAAGACTGCCTTTGCCTTTTGCAATATGTTTTCTTTTTATTTAGTGCTACAGAAACAATGCTATTACAGCCGAATAGCAGCTCAGCTGTGGGGGGTAATTGGAGACGAGAGCATTTAATGAGGTACTAATTTTCAGGAGAACACCACAGGGAGCGAGCACCGCCTGACACTCAAAACGGACGCTTGTCGGCAGATTAACACTCAACTTTTATCCGAAACCAGCTTCACTTGTACTCTCTTATAATTACCAATACTACTCTTTGTCATTATTGCTATTATTACCATGGTTTATTCTGTACACACCTTAACTTGGGAAATGAGGATCAACTTATAAACTGGATACTGTGTATCCTGAGGTAGTCAACCACAAAACATGTAGTGTTAGGTTAGTATCTGTTTTGTACCTTTCGGGAGGACAAAAGAAAAAATGAGATACATCATTGTTAAAACTGTATAATTATTATTACTGTTATGATGATGATGATTATGACTATTATTATTAGGAGAACTTCTTGATGTAAATAGTGTTTGATATTAAAGTATTAATTTGGTTCTTATGTCTTTTCTAAAAAATGAACACGGTATTATCTCTGGGTTTTGCCGAGTGTGTACTGTCCTTAAACAATGCATTGTGTGCTTTGACCCTCAATGCCTAATGAAACTCTGAGCTAATATGAAGGGGGAGCTGTACACCAGTGTACAGAAGGCTGGACGTTAGCCAAACGAGTGGCTCATCTGTTACATGTTTCCAACCAGTCACCACCCGTCACCATATCTTCACAGAAGGATCCTGCCTTGGAAAGAAACACTTAGTGGGACTTAACAGACGGCTTCTTTGTACTTTTTTGCCTTCAGTGTTTGAAAGCATGTCAAGATCTGTCACCAGTGGACTGTTTGCTTTTTATTGGAAGGATCTCGCCGGTTTCATTCTGTGGCATGCGCATGAACTTGATGACATGTAAAAAAAAAAAAAAAAAAAAAAAAAAAAAAAAAAAGTTGAAAAAGTTGAAAAAGAAAGTTTTCTTTTTGCTCTTATTTTCTTTAAGACTTGTTAGATTTTCACTTCCATGTTGTGTGTTTTTGCATCCCCCATTTGAGTGATGTCATAAAGCTGTGTAGTGACAGATGACAAATGTACATAACACAAACCATTGTTGTGAAGTTACAGTAGGGGGTCAGACATTTTGTAGTACAAAAGCTATTTTTTCTCCCTAAGAATCCCTCTTTCTGTACACTTAAGTCATGCCATGTAGTTGCAGTTTGTCTCTTCTGTTCATCTTCCTCTTCCCCTCCTTAGAGGAGGTGTTTGGAAGCGTATACATCAGTGTGTGGACGTTTTTTCAGTGTGAGACCTTTCAGTTTGTGTGTGAGTGTGTCTCATTTGCTGTTGCCGCAGTGAATGGGAAGCGGCAACCCTCTTTGGCAACGAAGAGTGTTTCCCATGCCTTAGCCCTTCAGCCTCTGCCCCGGCAGCCCCGTCTGTGTTCAAGATGCTCCCTGCCATTGTGCTTTTACATGGAACGGCTGCTGGCGTCGAAGAGACTACAACAGGGGCCCTCCAATCTCTCTCCCTTTTTAACAACCCTGAATCACTCGTCCCTGTGGTAGATGCCGGTCCTGGGCACAGTTCAGGGATTAGTGCAACCCCCTGCACCAAATCCTGAACTGGATTGTTAGCGGGGTAAAGCCTGCCATCGATCCAGGTTCTCAAAGCCTCTCTTCTTCATCAGCTCCCCCTCCCGCCGATGAGCCACTTGTTCATTTTGTGCACCTGTCCTGTCCCATTCTTCTTGTTCTTGTATAACCTCCACCACTCCACCCACGGTCCTTCTTCCCTAAACATTTGAAACCCCAAGCCCACTTTGCCATCAGTGGGGAATCTTTCCAACCTGCTCTTTTACAATATATAAATGACAAAAATTGACAAAAAAGTATCTGTATTTGTATATACACGTGTCTGAGCAACTATGAGTAATACAATAAAATGGAAATACATTGCTTTAATCATGTGCTATCCATTTTGTATTCTTTGACCCAATTAGAAGCGAAGACGTTTGGATACTTGTAATGGAGTTGATATGAGCACAATTTTACCTGACACATTACATGATGCTTTCATATTACATAGATCAGGGACTCTCAACCTTTTCAGCCTGCGACCCCCAAAATAAAGGTGCCAGAGACAGAGGACCACACTGTACCTGAAGGCGGTAGAACACAGCCATGCACAAGAATAGTCATGTGCAGACAAAGCCGTCCATAAGGGGGGATAAAGGGGAGAGCTTTCTGGGGCCCAGCCATGAAGTCATTGTCACTGTTGTCAAAGCTAAAACTGTGGGAGTTTTTTAATATTTGTGCTGTAGTACACTCAGAAAAACAAAGAATGGCATAGTTTATTTTTAAGTATTTGCATCAATTTGATTGTATTTAAATGATTACATTTTTTAGAATTTATTTATTCAAATTATTTTAAAATCAGCATGAATCTGTTAATTGGGAAAACAATTAAATTTAGTCAGTTAAAACGTAAGAATATAGTTTAAATATGATGAGCTGTGGAGCAACCAAGATTCATTTAGTTAAAATTGATCAGATTGGTTTACATCAGGTTTACATAAAGATTTCAGTACATCCATGCTTATCCATTCAAAACACATTGGGTTTATTGGTATTACTACATAAATATAAAGGCCTAAATATTTCTGTGAGCGTATATATAGTCATCTTAAAAATGTAAATCCTTTTTTTAAAATCAGAAATAAAATGGGTAAAAGAATGACAAAAATGGTGGAAAAGGTGCTGAAATGGGATTTTAAAAGCAGCAGAAATGGGGTAAAAGTGGCAAAACTCAATAAAAGTGGCAAAAAATAGGGAAAAATTGGCAAAAATGGGATAGAGTGGCAAAAACCGGCGTAAAAAGTGTAAAAAGGGTTAAAAGTGTCAATACTGGCTTAAAAGTGGCAGAAATAGGGAGGAACTGTGGTGAAATGGGATTAAAAAGTAGGAAAAAATTGTTTAAACTGACAACAATGGGCATGAAAAACAGTGAAATGTGGTTAAATTGGCAAAAATTAGCATTAAGTGTGGTGAAAAGGGGTTAAAAGTGACAATAATGGGACAACACAGGCAATATTAGGTGGGAAAAGTGGTGGAAAGGGTTTAAAGGTGACAAAAATGTCTTGAAAGTGGAAAAAATGCACAGAAAAGGCGTTGCAATTTAATTAAGAAATGGGCGGGAATGGGAGTAATGTAGCAAAAATGTATTAAAAGGGGCAAAATCTGGCAAGAAAAAAGGATGAAAACAGGTTTAAATGTGACAAATTTGGTGTTAAGTAGCAGAAAAAGGGTAAAAAGAAACAAATATCGCCTCAAATTGTACCAAAAAATATCCTTAGTTTCTTAAAGGCATCTGGTGACCCCCTCCCAGAGTCTCGCAACCCCCAAGAGGGTCCTGATCCCAACGTTGAGAACCACCGACATAGATTGCATGGGATTTATTTCACATCTATTTGAGAAACCCCCATACAAAGCATTGAGCAGGGCAGGTCTAAACAAATTCTTGGAAGGTGATTGGCTGAAAGTCCTGTCTGTCACATTCATTACAGGCCAATCAGAGTGACAAGACAAAATGAGGCAGTAGGCATGTGCAGCTCCAATAAGTTACGTGACCTCATTAGGCAGGCTACTTGAATGGTGGAGATAGTTGGTGGATCAAACTCAAGCCGGGGCTGGTCAGGAGAAGAGCATAAACCTCCAGTGTGGGTCTCAGCATAAAGAAATGCAGATCAGATCAGACTGTAACTGCCGCTGTAGCTGCAGGGGAGTTAATTGCTCCCCAAACAGCTGGCTTACAGTACAACTAAACCAAGCCTGTAACTGTTGGCAGATTCATGCCAAAGCAGGTCAGTAGAACCTGCCATGAAAAGCTTTCAATGCTGTTCTTTGCTCTTCTTTTAAGAAAGATATGGAGTCCAGTTCTGATAAGACTGCCACTGTGTTATTGTTACATTTAAGCTGATTGCTACAAGGGCGAGAGCCATTGCTACCTGCTTCCTATACAACTGTAGCCCACCAGTAGCTACCACCTTATTATTCTCAAATGACGCTGAATAGTCAGGTCTGTTTTCAGACCTGGCACAGTTGTTTCAGATTAGAGCTTTACAAGATGGATCTGCCTGATAACAGAAATGGAATCAGGACAAGGTTAAAGATGCCTCTTTAATGCCAGCAATATCAGAGTAAGGGGACAAATGATAAATTGAGTATGCACTCATTCCCACTAATACAGCTACTGTTAATAAAAAAGAAATGATACCAAAACTGGTGTCGATTTGAGCCTTAAATACTGCCTAAAATACAGTACTTCACAATGTTTGCCCAGTGCAGCTATGATCCCGTGTTCAACAAATGATGCTTGGTTTTGATTGGTTTCTCTTTGTTTTACCAACTTTAGAGTAGTTTACTAAGCAGATGATTTAATTTTTATTCAGAGGTAATATTATTTACCTAGGAGCATCACAAACCAACAAGTACTGGTGCAGATTAGCTCAAAAGTAACTTAGCCACCACTCTGATAACAAATCCAGGTTGCTACAAAACAACAACCACTACAAAAACAGTTTCTAGGTTCAAAAAATCATTTGACAAAAAGACTGCATTTGGATGGTAAACTTGGATAAGTGTGTCTTTTGTTTAGCTGTTCACATTACCTTTCAACAGGGGCTGGTGTTTGATTAAAGTGTGATTTGGACACAGTCCTGAACTGACTAGCATGTATGAAAGAACAACAACAACCAAGCTAGCTGTTACATGAAGCATGATGTGCTTTTTTTGACACAGGTACATACAGTGCCTATAGAAGTGTTCACCCCCTTGGATGTTTTTTAGTTTCATGCACTTCCGTCCGGGCTGTTCAGGCTGAGGCCACAGTGCAAAAGATCTGTCCTTTATAAGATTTAAGCAAGCTCACACACAATGATCCACTGAAACTGAATACTTTTTCAAAGAAGTTCCCCGTTCACACAACTGTGTCATAAGTTGATTACAACAGACATGCACACGGATCCACAAAGATGACTAAAGTAGCTGTACAACACATGCCGGCCTGTAGTTGGCAGTGTGACTTGAGTGTGAAATGAGGAAAAATGAAGTAATACTGTACACGCATGTGCACATATGCTTCCTTGTGCTGATCAGTGAGGTGTAAACAGACAATGTCTAAGGGGCCCTAAACAAGGGGTTCTCAAACTTTTGGGGGCTAGGGACCCCAACATAACTGCCATTTGTACTTCTAGATGCTGTGTTTTAAACTCTTTAACCTAAATACAAGCTCTTGTCCAATTGAAGGTGGCTTCTTACTTTTTTGCGATCCTTTGAGCAGCCAAACAAGAAGCCCTCTGTGCTGTTTCAGAGGTTGTGGTCAGGTTCACCATTTGTGTTTTCTGGTATTCCTCACCCTTTTGTCAGAAAAAAAATCTTTTGTCACTGAACTCTGCATGCTTTGTTATCGGATGATGCTTTAGCTTGGCAGGGTTCATGGCCTCTTTTGCACACATGAAAACATACAACACATTTTGGTCTTCTGTCACTGTTCTCAATAAAACCAGTCAGTTTAGCTGGTTTGGGTCTAGCATCATCTGATGAAGTGGACACGCTTAAATATTTATCCCTTGTTGCTAGCTGGACCTGCACACCAAATACATCCTGATCAAAGTGACTGATAAGTGACAAGTGATAGATTTATGTGATGTGACACAATCATATCTGAGTTTTTATTGGCCCAAAGCTGACTTATGTGGGAGTCATTGGTTTAGTATGGTTGTGTTATGGCGCTGCGGTCCCTATATGTATTTGTTTGCTTTTTAATGACATGGCATTACTTTAATAATTTACTTTGAATTATTTTGCAGACCCCCAAGCTGTGGCTCATGGACCCCCAGGGGTCCCCGGACCCCAGTTTGAGAACCCTTGCCCTAAACTACAAGGTGAGTGAATGAAGAAAAAAAGTCAACCAGGAGTGAGCAGCACAAAGAGAACTCGTGATTTTGAAGATGTAGATCACACATTCGTGTGGGTCTATTAACTAGACGCATATGTGAAAACCCTACTTGTGCATAGCCATTGGCTGTAGCTGTAATGCTCACATGTGAAAAGCCTGCTCATGCCTGGCTATTGATGGGAACTGTAATTTAGATGTGTGAAAAGGCTGCTCACTCAAGTCATCCTTTTCACATGAAACTTTGTGACCTGACAATGAAAACAATTATGTTTTCAAAAGTTTGCACACTGGAACCTTTGAACTACATTTGACAGTTGCCAGAATCTGATTTGGGCCGATCATATTTTTGCCACATCTGCCTGCTGCATGAACACTGCCTGACAAACAGCAACACTGTTGTGCTTGTAGAGAGCATAAATTAGTCAAAGAAAACCAAATACTATTTTCCACCAATAATATGTGGATATTACTGGAGTCAGTATTGTCTGTTAGGTATTAGAATCATTATGAGGAGTTACAGCAGCATTAGGGCATCTTTATTTAGAAGTGCATGTTTGTTTTGTAATCAGAACTACTGTCAAATTTGTCAATGCATTAAGTACACTCACTGCACTTAACATACATTAAAGGAACATACTCCTCCCACTTAGGTTAAATCACCTCTCATCTTGTGCCAAATTGAATGCTATCAACATGCACATTCACACACAGCACACACTCCTCTCTTCATGTATCTGCTATCTGTCTACGCCGTCGACTCTCACCCTCTGAAGACCGACGGAGAGGAACGCCATCCATCAGGATCAGAATAAGACCTTAAACCTCCTTTCACTTCGGTCGGGCACTAATGAGGACACCTAATAACCTTCTGCTGGACCCCATCAGCGCCATTTAGCTTCACCCTCCATTATCTCTGGTAATTAGACTGAGTGCCAGCAAGCCCTGAGGACCAAAGGGGGGAGAGAGGCCTCCTGATAAGCCAATAGGAGCAATGTTATGAGAACCAGTGACTTAACAGAATATAATCACTGCGCTATATTTGGGAGGTATGTATAGTTAGCTGAATTTAGAAGAAAATTTGATACATATAAAAAAAGAGCTTTGATTTGTTTGTCAGAAAGCTTTGCTGTGAGTTTTTTCTCTGTATTGACGCCTTTTTCAGTTCACAGCGAAGCTTTTGTAGGCTGGAGTAAGAAACCTACTGATGCCAAAGACACAGAATAGCTTCCAGAAAGCAATCCTCTCCAATCCCATCATTTTCCAAAATTGGTACTTTTTTCAAGCATTAGAAGAAGGAATGCTTTATGCATGAACACACTCGACATGATGAGCCAATTAGCATGAAGTTGTTCTACCAAAAGGGAGGCTCTGGAGGTGCAGGTGTGTGCGTATGAAGACCGATAAAGACAAATCACTGCGCCTGATCATTAAATCTGAGGTAATGATAGCTTTATGTGAAGATGTGTCCCAGATGTACTATTAACATATAAGAAAAGCCAGAGTATGTGACCAGCAGTGAGGGAGCGAAAGATCGTGTCACCCTTGAGAAAGCACAGATTTACACATGCGGTCTCTTTCTGCTGTATAGATACAAGTTTTATCATTACACAATAAAATCTGTCAGTCCTGAAGAGGCCACTTTACTGAAAGGCTCTTGAAGGCATCATTCTCAAGTCAGCTAGCTCCCTTATTGGCTGCATGGTGTTCTGTTTCCATGTGAACAATCGGTTTGATTGACAGCTTCGAATGATGTCTTCAGTTAATCGCTCCAGTGGTTTGAAAAGGTCATAAATCACCCAATTATGTTGCCCCGCTTTATGCATAGATATTTTATTTGGGGGGGAATATTTAAAACGCCTCTGAGGCATATCAACTTAGTCAACCCCATATTTATTGAGAGGGAGGTTTTATTTTTTGGGAGGGGGTGGGCTGTTTGTGCCAGAAATAACTGATAAGCTGAATCCATTTTAGAGTCTCAGTCACACTCTGGAATGTCACAGCGCAATTGGAAAGTTGGAATTGGATTCAAGGTCAGGATTTGTGCTTCATGGCAGCTTTGGCGTGTTTTAAGAACAAGTTTAAGAAGATGAATTGGAATAATTAGAAAGGAAGTAAAGGAAAATAAAGGAACCAAAGCCATGTGTGCATTGTTTACAGCTGATTTATCAGGAAAGATTTGTGTGAAACACTTGTCTCTGCCAAAGCTGGAACAACAAATGTTTCACTAAGCTGTGATTGATCGATGTCCTTCAAAATCAAAATATCTAACTTTTGTTATTCTTTCTCAGTTAGTACTTCAGCAAAAACAGAAACCCAGACCGTGATTCTGCAGAAGGGATGTGTCACAGCAAAGTTTCAACTAAACAAATCATGCAAATAAACTAGGCCTATTCAAATGTTTCTGCTCTAAATACAACAAAGTAGGGTTGTCATGATGCAGACTTTAAAACTTTAATATGATACTAAAAAAATCAAAGAATATCGATGCATGCTTTGATAACACTGCAAAAGAAATAGAAACCCTTGGTGGGATGGGAAGAAAGGCCACGTCACAACAGCTACATAAAACATTCTAAAACATCATGTACTGGAATGGTTTTCATCTGGACCAACCTGCACTGAACAAAAACAAAATGACACCTGGTGCACAGTACTTTAATGCTATTGCATTAGTACAGTATACAGTAGTGTAGCTTTACACCAAATGAAGAATTAACTTAATTTGGCATTCAAGCACACCCAGCTTCAGTAAATACAATATAATAGGAAACGAAATGATGTAATGTGATGCAATACAATTGGATGCAATATGATATACTTAAACACAATACAATACAATATGATATGATATTAAAAGATAAGTTATGATACGAAATAAAACTATACCATACAATAGGATACAACATAGTACATTATGGTTTAATAGGATATGATATGCAATGATTTTAGTTGATTTGATCTAATACAAAATAATAAGATTTGATATGATTAAATAGGATACAACACAAGAATGTTCGATTTGATATGATATAAAATGATACTATATGACACAACATGATATGAAATGAAACCATAACAAGCAATACCATGTGATACAATATGTTAAGATACAAATGAAATGATTTGATACGATTCAATAGGATCAGATGCTAGATGATTTGATTTTTTTATATGATAATAAATGAAAAGATATGATGGAATTTGATACAATACAAAAAGATACAAAATGATAAGATAATCGATATATAACAGTATGATATGATAAGGTATGATGAAATTCAACAGGATACAATATGTGATGATCCGATTTGATACATACAAAATGATTTGACAGGAAATAACAGGATATGATATGAAATTAAACTATACCAAACAATACAATATGATACGGTACGATTAGATATTCATTAAACATCAACATTTCAAAAGACCATGTGACTTTATGTATCAGTAATGTTATCAAAATCACCAACAATAATAATAATAGATTTATTTACATAAGGAAAGATGTTGGCAAAGCCCTCTGACAGGCAAAGCAACGGCAGGAACTCTGCAGTAACATAATCATCATACACTTTCAGGCCAAATCGATGCATAATAATCATGATAATTAGGAAACTGAGATTATTTCTCTGTCCATGATTGTACCATCAAAATCTATTACATTCTCAATACTAGTTCCCAGCATCCAATATTAGATTATTATATGATGAAAATGACCAAAAATTGTGGCAAATTACTGATCACTATCCAACACATTTCCGTGATTTAGACAGTGGTCTCCTTCGGCTCACAGCAGCTTTTGGTTAAGAATTTGAATCAAAATCTGTGATTTTTGAAAAGCTTTGTTAAATTTTGATACCACTGATCATTGAAATAACAAAAAATTGTGTTGTTTAAATCATAAAGTACTGAGAACTAAAGAAGTATCCCCACCATTAATGCAAAGCAACTCTTTTTATGCTTTATCTGCAAAAAAATACAGCAAAAAGAGTCTGCAGAAGGTTATAGAAATGTTTCACTTGGATGACTGTTTTAAAATCAATTATCAGGCTCCTCTCTCTCTCTTTCCGCGTTCTATAAATCCCAGGCAGGTTACCGTCAGCTCAGGTGGAGGTTACTGCTACGTGCGGTTTCTCACAGGTCATTTTCTTTTACTGATGCCTCTCACATGCTGACCTTCAGGGCTGAGAGATGAGGGGCTGCAGCCAATCCAGAGGAGGATTATGGAAAGATGTGACGACACTACAAACTATCAACTTCAGGGGGAATGTGACAGAGATTGAACACACTGGTGAAGGCAGGGTATGAATACAGGGAATCAAATGTTTGTGATTCTTATGCATCAGTCTGACACAGAAGTCACACCTTACTAAAAAAGTACATTTTATACCCTGCAGAATGTGAAGTACAGTGGGACTGACTGTTTTCGTGCTGGGTGGGCAGTCAGATGCTACAAGGAGCTCTGAAAACAGCAGGTTTTCACACAGTGTTTCACACCATGCCTGATGTGTTACATTAAGCATTCACACATGCAGAAATGAAGATTTCCTCATCTGAAGTGACAGCTGGGCATGCAGGGAGAAGTCAAAATGAAACCAACCTAAAAGTATCACTGTAAAGATAAAAAACACTGGTTGAGCAATGTGAAGTGGATACTTAAATCTGAATACAGTGCAACACATCAGTTAATGTGTCAAATGCTTCCACTGTAATTTGCATGGCCCACTATCAGCCGTCAGTTTTCACTCAGGAAAGGAATGTTACCCTGGAGTGTCAAAAACATGCAACTAGTTGGCTGTCCTGGCATGCTTTCGGTTTTGCAGCAGGAAATAAAAACAAGAACATAATGAAATCCTGACAGAGAACACTATATACTTATATTCATGTTCACTACCATGTTTGTGAGCTGCAAAAGTATGCAACATAGTGCTTCCTGGTCTGCTTGCTTTCATCGGCTGTCCCAGGTTTTCCACTGGAAGTAGTTCCAACTGCATGGGAGTAGAAACAATATCCACATTGTTACCACACATACAGTCCCCTCCAAAAGTACTGGAATGGATGGCCCAATTCCTTGATGTTCGCCCTAGACTGAAAACATTTGGGTTTGACATCATGAGATGAATATGAGCCAATAGATCAACAATTCAGCTTTTATTTCCAGGTGTTTATGTCTGATCTATCATGAAGACTTCATTAACAAAAGTACAGAGGCTACACCAGAAGATGCAAACCAATCATTAGCAAGAAGAACAGGACGTCAGACTGGAATATGCTGAAAAGTACAAAGACAAGCCTAAAAAAGTTTTATAGACTGATGAAACAAAGATGAACCTTTACCAAAGTGATGGAAAGGCTAAAGTTTGTAGAAAGAAAGGATCTGCTCATGATCCCAAACATACATGTTCATCTGTGAAACACAGTGGATGTAAGGTTGTGGCTTGGGCTTGCATGGCTTCTTCTGGGATGGGCTCATTAATCTTCATTGATGATATCACACATGATGGCAGCAGCAAAATGAACTCAGAAGTCTACAGAAACATTTTGTCTGCCAATTTCAAGAAAGATGCAACCAGGCTGATTAAGAGATCCTTCATCATGCAGCAAGATAATGACCAAAAACACACTGCCAAGACAACAAAGGAGTTCATCCGGGGCAAGCAGTGGAAGGTTTTAGACTAGCCAAGTCAATTTCCAGACTTCAACCCTATAGAGCACGCATTTTGATCGCTACAAAGGAGACTGAAGGGAGTGACCCCCAGAAACAAACAACAACTGAAGGAGGCTGCAGTGAAAGGCTGGAAAAGCATCACAAAAGAAGAATGCAAAACTTTGGTGAGGTCAGTGGGTCACTGGCTTGATGCAGTTACTGTAAGAAAAGGATTTGTAACTAAATTTTAAGTCTTTTTCACTTTAATCTATTTTAAGTCTACCTGTTTCAATCTAAGCTAAGCCAACCTTAGCTGTTGTTATTCATAACTGAAATCATTACTGGCTGCATGGCTAATCTGAAATGAGCTCAACAAAATCATTGTGTTACCTAATGTAGGAGCAGTCATTTTTAATTAATATAGACATTACAGGGAATAAAATTACATGTTGTAGCTTCAAGCTTTAAACATATTAACATAAGATCAGGTTGGATTGGAGCTCTTCTCCTAGAAATTGCTTGATATAGAGAAAAAAAGACCAATAAATTCACAAATTGCCCAATAAGAATGAAGTACTGAGCACAGCCCTGTGCTCATTTCAATAACATCTATGGAAAACAAAGCTCTGATTAAGCTGATTTCACTAAATTCTGGTGTTTGAAGGCCTTGTTAATTCAATGCTGGAGGTTTGGACTCACAATAGCTGCAGCTAAATTTATTTCAACAGAAGCATAATTGCATTTTTCGTGCAAAAATCAGATACGAGAGTCAGAATGATATCCTGCGTGTCTATCAGCTTCCTCTCATGCAGAATGGATGAGTTATATTTGGGATTCTGAAGTTGAGTTTGAGCCTTTAGCAGCTCTGCAGAGAGAAAAGAGTCGTGGTCATCTCTTTAGAGGCTCATTCCACTCTGAGTAAGTGTGCCATCGAATTGAGAGTATTTCCTGCCAGTGTCCATTGAATGAACGAGGCTAAAGCAATGACAGGGATATTACACCATCATGCCAGCACTAGATCACAGAGAAGTCTTAGCCTCAGGGTCATAAATTAGATTCTAATGATTTTGTCATATTGTTCAAACAATAACTTTCAAACCCAGTCTCCTTCTCGCCTCCTTTGATTTATGCATTTAATTTTTTGATGGCAAGAAATAGTCTCACACTTGCACCATTATGATGTTGATGGGATGAAATATCGTCACAATTCATTTGCTTTTTCAGGTTTAATTAGTTTACTTTAAAAAGCCATCTATCATAACCGCTGGGGATGAAATGTAGAGGGAACCGAGAGCGGAGAGACTTGGCGAGAGGACTGGGTTTTACAGTCGACTTCCTGGGAAATAAACGTCCACTGCATTATTCATGAAGCACGCCATAACTTTAATCTGATTCTTAATTCAAGACTTTTCCTTCTCCGGCTATATTTCACGTCACTCTTTCATGATTTCTTTGAAGCTGCCATCTCTGCAAATGTGTCTTGTGGTGGATTATCACTCCTGTTCTTTGATAGCATCATATTGTATTTCAAATGAGAGCGCAGTACGCCTGAGATCAGATTAGCAGACAGCTCGTTTTAGGGCCCCAGCTTTTCATTAATCCAGGAGTAAATATTGAAGGTTCAGTCTGTGACAAGACACAAAAATAATGAATTAAACTAGACTACAACACTTGCATTTCACCATAAATGCCAGTAAACTCAATCCCCTCTACTAAGAATGGATCCTGAAAGTGTCATGCTAAACTAATGGAAGAAAAATATTCATTTTTGGTTCCGTAGTATGCACAAGGTTTCTAACACTTCCACTGTAGTGGTCTTTTGCTCGTAAAAAGGAAAATAAGAAACAATTATGAATTGAATTATGGATAACAGTTATGGATGAATCGAGAGGAGGACGATATGGACTGGCTCTCCCTCAGATAGACCTTAAGGTATGCATGTGATAATGTAAATAAAATAATATAAAAATTACACATTAGTTCTTCCAAGGGAGAAAAGGGGATTCTTGTAAATAATGATGCAAAGATAAGGAGCAAATGTTCCCCTGCTGGTAGATGTCAGGATTCACATCATTGACATCAGGTCAGGATGTCAAACTAGACAACAATGTAAGAAAAATTCTGACATGCTAGTCTTGTTGAATCGTGGATGTGGGGCCTCTTGGACGTGTTGTTAATTCTGTCACACTACAAGACCGTCTATTGTTCCCAACACTCTAAATCAGGCCCCAGTTTTGACAATGAGCTGCAATGTTGCAATTGGGCTACAACTGTCTGAATCATGTAGTCTGAGCTGGCCTTAACCGAACCTTAATATTGTCCTTTCTTTGATCAAATGCATTTTCTTTTACTAATATTCAACATGGATGTGCTTGGACACACCTGTGACAGCACGCAGGAGCGGGATTAAGGAAAGAGTCCCACGCAGGGCTCTAATGTACAGTGGGTACGGAAAGTATTCAGACCCCCTTAAATTTTTCACTCTGTTAAAGACCCTGTAAAGTGAAAACAGATCTGTATTTAGGGTTGTTGTACGACAGGTCACTGTGTTATGAACTCCCAGGTCAAATTTCAGTCAAATAAAACACCTCCAAGTTAATGAAATTAAGCCTCAAAATCATGAAAATGAGGCAGTGAAATCTGCTCTAGGATGATGTGGTTATGTCTGTTGAATGAGCTGAAGCTACGCCCACTCAGGAGAAATAATTTAATTTAATTTAATCCTCTCAAATTAAAAAAACGCTTCAATCTGAATTGAGGAAAGCACTAACACTATATTAGCCTGCCTCTTGACCTTTTGTTGACATTAGAAGAAGAGACAACGTCTGTACTCTTGCTCTGATCTTTCTTATGATGCTTTAAATGACTCATAGACCACTGTGGCTGATAGATTTGGCAAATTTACCTCACAATGAACAGAAAAACAGCATTTAACTGACTGTCAACTTTCAATAAAGGCAGTGACATCAGCTAACAACTGACTGTACTGAGATGAACTGTTCTGTGATTTTATATCGTAGTGTTAGAGGGGCGGGATCATTCCCCACTATGGGCTCACGACATCACGAGTCCACAATTGGCCCCGCCCAAATTAAAGCAAGACAGGAAAGAAGGGAAAAACTTTCTGACAGTCTCAATGCAAAAATCAGTCACATTTAGATCTCAGTGTTTTCACATGTTTACAGCAACCATATTCCAACATATCTTGTGTGTTAAGACACAAATTTTGGATTCCACTTTACAGGGTTTTTAATTTGCAGCCATTTGCTAAAATTATTTAAGCTGATTGTTTTTCCTCACTAATGTACCCACAGCAGCCCATTTTGACAGAAAACAGAATTGTAGACATTTTTGCGAATTCATTAAAAAAAAAAGAAAAACTGAAGTATCACATGGTCACAATATTCAGACCCTTTGCTGTGACACTCGTATATTTAACTCAGGTGCTGTCTATTTTTTTCTGGTCATCCTTTAGATGGTTCTACACCTTTATTGGAGTCCAGCTGTGATTAACTAAATTGATTGGACTTGATTAGGAAAGACACACACCTGTCTCATCGTGCATGTCAGAGCAAATGAGAATCATGAGCGAACGAACTGCCTGAAGAGCTCAGAGACAGAATTGTGGCGAGACACAGCTCTGGCCAAGGTTACAAAAGAATTTCTGTTACACACAAGGTTCCTAAGAGCACACTGGCCTCCATAATCCTTAAAGAGGAAGAGAGGAGCCTTGGTGGGAGAGGTAAAGAAGAACCCAAAGATCACTGTGGCTGAGCTCCAGAGATGCAGTGGGGAGAGAAAGTCTACCATCACTGCAGCCCTCCACCAATCAGGGCTTTATGGCAGAGTGGCCCGACAGAAGCCTCTCCTCAGTGCAAAACACATGAAAGCCTGCACAGAGTTTGCCAAAAAACACACAAAGGACTCCCAGACTATGAGAAATAAGATTCTCTGGTCTGATGAGACCAATATTAAACTTTTTGTCCTTAATTCTAAGCAGTATGTGTGGAGAAAACCAGGCACCTCTCACCTGCCCCATACAATCCCAACAGTGAAGCATGGTAGTGGCAGCATCATGCTGTGGGGGTGTTTTTCAGCTGCAGAGACATGATGACTTGTTACAATTGAAGAAAAGATGAATGCGGCCACAGGACCTCAGACTGGGCCGGAGGTTCACCTTCCAACAAGACAATAACGCTAAACACACAGCTAGAATAACAAAGGAGTGGCTTAGGAACAACTCCATGACTGTTCTTGAATGGCCCAGCCAGAGCCCTGACTTAAGCCCAATGGAGCATCTCTGGAGAGACCTGAAAATGGCTGTCCATCAATGTTCACCATCCAACCTGACAGAACTGGAGAGGATCTGCAAGAAGGAATGGCAGAGGATCCCTAAATCCAGGTGTGGAAAACTCACTGCATCATTCCCAAGAAGACTCATGGCTGTATTAGCTCAAAAGGGTGCTTCTACTCAATACTGAGCAACACTCGGTTTTAACACTAGAAATAAACTGGTTTACAGCCTGGCTCAAAAAACCAATCGTGTCTCATTAGCTAATGTCTTCATGTGCTCTCACTGTATGGGGGGGTCATACTACAATGGTTTAGATTATATATAGGAAAAACCTCACTGTGCATTGATTGGCTGACAGCTGACAGGGAGTTGAGCTCAGTGGGCGGGCTGTTAGGTTGATCCAAAGATCAGTTGAGGCTGCAATTTCGATATGGAAGCCGCCGCAGACTGGCTTCAAGAGCTGTTTGAGTCCGCCTATTGTAAGCAGACATCTGACGTCACACAAGCTTTGTCCAATTCTTTCACAGTCTATGTGTAAGACCCAACTCTTTGATTTCTGTGATCATGGAATCACGCACGGAATCATGGAATGGGCTAATGAAAAATGTAATATTTCATAGATTTGCATAATTTGACTGTTTTCATGAGACAGAGGAACATACGGTATGTCTGAAACATCACTTCCCAAACCCCCCCCCAAAAAACCATACAAGTATATAGAAGAAGCCACTTAAATCATGGCTTATCTCTGAAAACAGTGAACTTACCTCAGAATACAGAGCTGGGCAGTTCCCCAAAGACACCTGCAATAGCAGTCATGCTTCTGTCAATGACTAATTTCTCCCACAGGGCATCCGTACAGGGAAATGGCTAAGCTTTAACTGTACTGTGCATGTAAACATACCGTGCAACCAACAGCTGCATCCCTAGAAACTCCCTGTTCTTCATAGCAATGATTTGTTCTTATATACAGTAGAGATAAAGCATACCATTACTAAATATTACTGGCCAACTAGGATCAGGCATTTAACACAGCTGGTTAATAAGTTCAAGCGTTACTATAATTGTTATTTGTTACAGCTTTAGACTAATCAAAGCACACAGTTTATGGTGTTGTGAAGTATCCTAAAGAGCTGTAATCATCAAGTAATAAGTTGTGCAGTAGCATTAATTTGAATTAAGATTTTAATACAGCTAGAGTAACCAGTACAAACTCTAATACATAAAAACACTGACTTAACACAACCAGGACTCTTTGTTTCTTTATTTTCCAGTATTTCTTTTTATTTTCTTGACGCTGCAAAGTGCCTCAATTTTCCAAGAAAGGCTGATCCCTCTGTTGACTGAGAGTGAGATAATTGGCTATAAATCTTACACAAAATTTGTCTTAATAAGTGTTAAATGACAAGATTTGGGATTTCAGTATCTAAATAAATAAGTCATTCATTTTGGCATTTAAAGCCTATAAAAAGACGTCAGAAATATTTCATGTACCAGATAACTGCAGCAATAGAATGCACTGTGTTTGCATTAAAATGTTACGAATTGTACATGCATTTGGAAAGTCTTTTGTAAAACTGCAAAGCTCCCTAAGAGGGAAATGTAGTTCTATTATAAAAAATTAAATAGATCTCTTATGCTAATATGGTCCAAATTATGCATTGAGAGTCATGTTCTTCATGGATTTTATTAAATGTCATTATACAGAAGAGTTCATGAATTACATTCATTAGGGCGGAAGGCAAATCTAATAGTGAGAGCTCTACTTTATATAATTGTTTTAATGCACTGTGGAAATGTATTTATTTATCTGGAGCTGGCAGAGTGAACACATATGAGTGGAAATAACTCTGTTTGCTCTGTTTTCTTTGTAAAAGCGCCTGAGGCCATGGCAATATTAAAAAAAGATCATGCAAATGACCTCTCTAACTTCTGCCTCTCTCTGTTACCCCCCCCTGCTGTCCTCTCTGCTGCCTCCTCACCTACACACACAGCATATCATCATTTGCACACATGCACACTCTTTGCATTACTGCTAATAAATTCTATTACATCAGCCTCTCATTTTAATATGTTATTTGCCACAGAGGCTATGGGAGAAGTGCATTTTAATTAGATTACATAAACATTACTGTGCAAAGTAGCGAAAAATGGAGGTTTAAATGATATTTTGTGTTATTTTACAGCATGAAACCCTTACTTTTTAAAAATGTAAGTCATTCAGTAGCCAGATCAGCAGGATCGTACAGCTGCAAGCCTTCCTTGATGTCAGATCCTTACATGATCCTCTGCTGACCCTTTGCTCTTTCAGTTTAGTTGCTACCGGCTCCAGCTCATCGTTGAAAGGTTAATTCTAAATGTCAGGGGGCAACAAGGTCAGCAGTCAGATATGGCCTGTCAGGGCTTTACTTCTAATGTAAATTTTGTCAGTTGTCCTGGTGGATTTGCTGTCAGAGTAATCATGGCCGTCAACATCTGAACACTTTGGATTTCCATGTTTGAAAAAAAGGGATATAATTCTTTTTGCTATAATGTTGGATGGTATATAAAAAAATATAGAAATTCAGTAAAACCAACACCCTTTTCATAAGAAAGATGTTTACCAGAGGAATTCACCCATCAAAAATTGTCAGTGAATTCTTACACATTGTCTGAAATGCATCGTTTTGTCAATTAAAAACAACAAATTGCCTAATATTGGTTCCTGGCACTTCTCAAGGATTGGTGTTTGATTTTCACTTGAATCATACCAAAGTTTAATTCTACTACTGTCCTGGTACAATCTTAGTCACCATGCTTTGGGTGGTTGTGGACCAAATACAACATAATATCAATAGGAATGCGGGACTACACATTGGTACAAAAAATGCCCATTAAAGCTCCTGTGAAGTGTTTTTTGCTGGTAAGGGAACAGACTGATATTAATATTGATGCCTCTAGAAGAACAAGAGAAGAAAAAATTGAGTATGTGTATATAATTATTCTATTTAAGTCACTGCTGCTGCAGGGTAGATATCAGACCAAGCCAATTATTCATTGTAAATTATGCTTTAGACATTTATATTGAAAAATAAATAAATAAATAAATAGAAATCCTCACTTACACAGACAGGACAACATCAGCAAAGAGATAACTCATACTGTTCCATGCACATTAGGGATGAGGTTTATTGTTCTTTTTTGTACTGATGTTGATTCTCCTCAACTGTCAGAGTCTTCTAGGTCGATACCACTGAGTGGTCTGGTTCAGTTTCAGGTACAGCATTTTACGTGGTCTTCTGCATTGATGAAAACTCAGAAACATTTTAGTCTAGTTTTAGTCCTTAAAATGTCCTCACATTTTAGTCTTTACTTTTAGTCCTAGCATTTATTCTCTTGCCTAAATTTAGTACCAAGTCATGGTAGTGTGTTCTATACCAAACCTGGGGTCCCTGCATTCTACAGCTGAGAGACTGAATAGCTACAGCTGTTTTTTGACAGATTTACCCACAGTGTAGAAATATCAGGGATTTTGAATGTCGAATGAAAACTACATTACATTTTAGTCTAGTTTTTGTCATTTTGATGAAAACTAAACTTGCTTTCAGTCAGATCTATTTTTGTTAGTCTTAGTCTAGTTTTTGTCATGGATAAAAAGGCTTTTGACAAACATTTGTAGTCACAGTTTTAGTTGACAAAATTGACACCGATTGTAGGTATACTCTTTTACTTTTTCTTATTGGTAATTTGCTCTACCAGCTTAGCTCAGTAGCATAGCTATGTTTGCTAAAGCTAACATAACAACATTGACTTATGCTACGTTTGCCAAAGCTAACATAACAATGCTAGCTATGTTAGCACCATTACCTATGTAGCTGGCTTAGCTACATTAGCATTGCTTCTTTTCCTTGAGCTCACATTGCTAAAGCTAAAGCTGACTTGGCCACATTGGCTTATGCTATGTTTACTAAATCAAACTAACGTTGGCTTTATAGCAACATTGCCTATGTAGCTAACTTAGCTGCGTAAGAATTAGCTTAATTTGCTAAAGCTCACGTTGCTAAAACTAACATAGCTCCATTGGCTTAGGAGTAAAATTAACTACTTAACTAGTGGAAGCTAGGCAAGCCACTGTTTGCATAACTAAACTTAGCACAAAAAGTAAGGAAATTTGTGTTTGGTAGATTATTTCTTTGTTGTAACAATGCTTCTTGGCAATAAATCTTATACCATTCGAAAGCCTGTTTATTACCCTTTCAAATGGTGCCACATTTGTAAGGAACATGCATTTGTGGGATGAGCAGCAGAGCTGGGTATGTGGGTTGCGCCCATGAAAAGTTTGCCAAATCTTCTCTGCCAATGCCAAACGGCTTATCTTGCTGTTGCTACTGACTCTTGTTTTGAGCTTCTGGTCCCCCCAGGTGCTGCCAATCAGGTGCCTGATTGGCAGCACCTGTGAGCATGGGCCCTGCTACAGTGGTGAGCAGGTGTCTGCTCCAAGAATCGGCATGCCACGTTGACTCATCTTGATAAAGCCCGTGCGATAGGGCAACTTCAAGCCGGTGTTCTGCAAAAGCAAGTTGGTGGTGTGATGGTGTGGGGCGGCATCCCTCTCACTGGAAAAACAAGGCTTGTCATCACTGGAGGCAATCCCAGCGCAGAGAGAGATATCAAGATGAGATTCTGCCACCAGTGGCAATCCCATTTCCCCACAGTCTGGGACTGAACTCTATCCACCAAGATGACAACATTAGCCCCCACAGAGCGGGGTTTATCAGAGACTACCTCCAGAATTTGGGAGTGGAGAGGATGGGAAGGCCTGCCAGCAGTCCTGACCTTAATCCCATCGAACACTTATGCGATCAGCTTGGGCGTGCTGTTTGTGCCAGAGTGACCAACACAACCACATTGGATGACTTGCGACAAATGCTGGTCGAAGAATGGGATGCCATCCCACAGCAGTGTGTGACCAGGCTGGTGACCAGCATGATGAGGAGGTGCCAGGCTGTTGTGGCTGTGTATGATTCTTCCACACGCTACCAAGGCTCCTGTTTGTTAAATGAATAAATAGTTAAATTGCCAATATGTCTTGTTTCTCCAAAAATCCACCAAACACCAAACAAGCATTCAATGGCAGAATCAGCTGTTTGGCTTTGGCAGAGAAGATCAGGCAAATTTTTCATGGGCGCAACCCACATACTCAGCTCTGCTGCTCATCCCACTAGTGCATGTTCCTTACATATGTGGCATCATTTAAAAGGGAAATAAACAGGCTTTCGAACAGTATAAGATTTATTGCCAAGAAGCATTGTTACAACAAAGAAATAATCTACCAAACACAAATTCACTTACATTTTTTGTGCTAAGTTTACTTTTTAAAAAGGTCTGTGCATAGTTTAATCCCTTTTAGATCTCTGACCTTCACTCTGTTTTATTTTTTAAATGTTGCTCACTCTGTGATATTAATCAAAGTGGTTTTTCATGAATGTAAATAACTGTTAGACTTTGTTGATGAATAAAGCTGAATTTAGAGGGAAAAACAACATCTAAACAGGGAAATACATTGTATTAGCACTTTATGTCAATACTGTCCTGACAGATGCAATGTCCCACAGAAGTGGTCTGCAAGAGGGAGCATTTAAGCTCTGGGGTCTGCAGCCAGTCCCTTCCTACACAATTCTCACCCAAAAAAATTGAAATTTCTCAGTGGGGCTTTGCATGGCAAATTTTATCAGCATTTGTGCAGTTGTATTACCACAATACTCCCATTGTACATGTAGACACAAGCTCTGCAGTATAACAGTGAAAACTAAGTGGTGGAGTCATGTTGTATAAAAGTTACAAACACATCGAAGTATTTAAAACCAAATTCTCTCCCTGCTGCTTGAATGTTATGCCATGTAGATAGAAATTGATCCAGCATGAACTGACTAGTGAAACATTTCAGCTTTTGAGTTTAAATGTATGTCTGAATTCCTTTTTTCTCATGAGGTGTCGAAGTCTTTTTCTGCACTGCGAAGCTTTGGCTGATGAAACTAAAGGCAAGACAAGACTACAGTATGAACATCCTCCTGGGGTGCAGAGACAAAGCTGAAAGCGTTTAAATACCTCTACAGTGGTTTGAACATTATACAGCTCTGTATGCTGCACAGAATGAACAGAGGCTTAAACACTTGTTTAGACTGTTGTTTTCATGCTGTCATGTCCTGCTGTTGTTGGGATATGATTATCAGTATTACGCATCTGGATGTGGCTTCAAACCTCTAAGCAGGTTGCTGAGATGTAGTAATTATCCTATCACATCACACTGCAGTATTAAAACTGATGAAAATGTGAAATTTTGAAAAAGTAGACTTACAACAGAGTAGCTAAGAGAGAGTTAGGGAAAGAGAGAGAGCTGAGAAAGACAGTGGACAGATGAACAGATGTTATCTGACAGGTGCAGTAGGCCCGGCTTGGTGTGTGGGCTGCAGATATGACAGGGGTTTTGCATACACTGTGTGAGCTGACGCTGTGCACTTCACCGCCTGTCTGGACTCTCACCTTATGGTCAGATACAAGAGTTTAGGATGGGCTAGAGGAGGATTAGCCATGTCGGTGTTTAACAATGTAGATCAAGGATTGTCAAACTTTTTTCATCCACAGACATGCAGAAAAAAGGAAGGATGACTGGACCACTCTGATATACATCCACTGTAGGGTATTAAAGAAAGTAAAACCAATCCTATGTAGGTTAGGATCAGACTAAATTCTTCTTTGCCTGTTACAATGGTCACTGTATCCGATTTGTCGATCATGAAGCTATAAATCCATGCTGTGACTTGACCAACAGACTGGTACCCAACCAATCATCATGACCCATTGCTGATGTTTGAAGCAAGTGGGGCTGAGAAGATTGACACCTGTGAAGAAGACTAAAACTGTATTTACTTCTTTATACTGTGTTTTTTGTCCATCCAGATGTTCTAATGATGAATAGAGGTGTAATGGTACATAAATGTCATGGTTGGTTCATACTCTGGTTTCTTAGGTCATGTTATAGTACGGGTTCGGTTCATTGATAAAAAGGAACATTAAGTCCCAGTTTTATTATTCTAGGCCTTCCTAAGTTATCATAAATTATTCTTTTTTTTTTTCAAAGTAACATTAGTGCAGCTTATAATTTGTTCCATATAGTGTTATTTAGAACTCTAGTGATAAGTTCAGCCTGTGATGTATTTAACATGAGGAAAAAAGGGGGGGGGGGGGGGGATATGCAAAATAAAAAGCAACAGGAATGAATAGCCTAATATCTCCTGATTTGAAAGAATAAAGATAAATACATCTTAACTCATTGAGTGCCATTGACATATATATATACGTCATTTAAAGACCAACGCTTGAGTGCCATAGATGTATGTATACATCAAATTGTTTTTTTGGCGGCTGGCACAAGGGGGCGCTCTCACGCTCCCTGTGAGTAATTTTGGGGCTTCTGGGATACGTAGTCGGAACACTACAGTCGGAAGTGACAGTAGATCAAAGTAATCTAAGCTAAAAGTTCTAACTCAGAGGCTGGAAGAAATTGTAACTTTTGCCTGAGAAATCGCTTACTCACTGAAACCGACACCGAACTTAACGACAGCGAATCCAGGGATCGGCGCTTTAATTCAACTTTCTATGCGGCCAAGAGGCTAAAGAATGCCGCAAGGTCTCCCCCGTGCCTTTGAGAAATAAGGCAGCCTCTCGCCAGCTGGATGCATACAGCAACAAGCAGGAGAGGACGTGGGCGTATAGGGGGGTCCCGTGTAGGCCGTTCAGTTCCAGAGTGTGAATGGCATGACAGTGACTGGAAGCATTGTTATTTATTTTACAATAAAACAACATTTGTAATACAATTTTCAGATGTCTTTTATGTCATTGAAGGCAAAATTATAACATTCAAATCACTGTTCTGCTTGAGACTCTCTTTCACAAAAATGCATTTTCCTCAGCTTTCTAGAAAAAAGTGGTCTTTTTGGTGAAACTAACCTCTATTCAACTTCAGATAAATCAAGAATAGAACAAGCTACAAACAAATGTTTTTTTTCCACGATGAAATTGAGAGATTCTTCTTTCATTTGAGCTATTTGGTGTCTTCAGAATCATAGTACAAAATATTCTGTGGGTCTTGAAAGATGACTCAAAATGGCCAAAAACGCTGGCACAAGGCACTTTCCATTTTATAAAAAGGCTGGCACTCAATGAGTCAAAATGCATATATATATATATATATATATATATATATATATATATATATATATATACATATATCTTTGAGCAGTGTATGATATTATTGATGAGGTGTGTTTTGTTTCGCCAGTTTCTTCCTCTTCTTCATTGGTCATTTAATAGCAGTAAGCAAACACCATCATGACTGCCACCTGGACTGATAAGACCCTGTAAAGTGAAATCCAAAGTTTTTGTCTCAACATACTAGATATGTTAGAATATGGTTGCTGTAAACATGTGAAAACACTGAGGTCTACATATGACTGAATTCTGGATTTAGACTTGGTTTAATTTGGGTGGGGTCAATATTTGGACTCATGATGATTCCCCACAGTGGGGAATGACCTCGCCCCTCTAACAACACTACTATAGAGCAGTTCATCTCAGTACAGTCTGTTATTAGCTGATGCCACTGCCTTTATTGAAAGTTAACAGTCAGTTAAATGCTGTTTTTTGTTCTTTGTGAGGTAAATTTGCCAAATCTATCAGCCTCAGTGGTTTGAGCCAGAAAATTGACTTTTTTCTCTTTTCTTGCGCAGAGCCAGGCAGCTGCACTCTGCTCATAAGGTCAACATTCAGGTCACGACATTTTTTAAATCTGAGAGGATCATATTTCTCCTGAGTGGGTGTGGCTTCAACTCATTCAACAGACACACCCACACCATCCTGGAGCAGATTTTACTGCCTCATTTTTCATGATTTTGAAGCTTAATTTTATGAACTTAGAGATGTTTTATGTGACTGAAATTTGATTTAGGGGTTTACAACACAGTGACCTGTTATATAACAAACCGGAATACAGATTCATTTTCACTTTACAGGGTCTTTAAAGTTCAGGCATAGTCACCGTGTGACTACGTGCACCTAACAGTTACCCCCAAACCATCATGGTTTGGGACGAATACAAAAACCGTTACAGCCCTAGTGTCAGGTTTGGCAAAAACAAAAGGAGGACCTAAATGCAGACAACACAAAAAGTTAAATATTCCAACAGCAGAAACTAAAATAAAACTCTTTTAACTAAGTGCACAAAAACTTTCAAAATACAAAAGTCTCACTGGAGATACACACGAGGAAGACTAGGAGCAGAATGACATTTATTGAGCTGACAAAGACAAAGGGAAACATAGAAACTAAATAGACTGGGAGTGATTAGACACAGGAAGACAGGTGTGGCAAACGAGACACAGGTGAACCAGATAAGGGCAATCAAAGCAGAAGCCAACTGAGGCAGGAAGAAAAACTGGAATCAAACACAAGGGAAGGCAACTACAAAATAAAACAGGAAGTTCAACAAGAGAACAAAGTTGACTGACACCTTTCCTCTATGTCACAGTTTCATGTAAGGCACACTTAATCATAGTTTTTTTTTACTTTGCCATTTAGTTTGTGATTTCTGCACATGCAAAGAAAGAAAAATCAAACACGCTAGACTTTCCATCAGGAGGGTATAAGGCCATGAGGTGTCCAAGATGTCTTGATTGTCTTTCAGTTCAACACTAAAACAACTAGTCTTGGCTGGTTTGGGCTGATGGGTCTTGAAACTCTACAACAGCTGGATCTAGCTTTTATGGTGCTTTACATGTGTAGTCTGACCACACTTCAGTGATGAACTATAAAGTTGCAATTTCACTTTCTGTGACCATCATCATCTTCCTTTTGACCAATGTTGGATTTGCCATCAGACAATCTTCCTTCTGCCCTTCAACCACATTTTCTGCTGTTAAACCTACAGTACTCTTCCTCCATCAGTCTGTTTACAGAGTTGCTATCTATGCTTGTATTTGCTGATTTGGTGTAATCACTAAAGATGGAGTGATGATAGTCAGATTTGGCATCTGTGTTTTGTAGCACTCGATGTGAGTGTCATGCCTCTCCAGCCGGGTTATAAATATGCCTGGCTGGAGAGGCAGGGCCCATAGCAGGGGGTGATGACCAGCAGCAGCAGGGTCAAGGACAAAAGAGACCCACAGCACATTGGAAGCAGAAAATTAAATTAGGTAACCCACCTGGAATGTAGCTGTCGAGTGAAGTGTGCGTGCATGCTGGTGTGTGTATTAGATCTAGTGTGTGTTTTATCCTTTGAATGAGTGGTTGGGAATGTGTGCGGATGGTTGTGGGTTTTGGTTGGTAGGTGGATGATGACAGAGCAAAGGTGTACAGTGTGATATGCTTATAGCAGGTGGGGGAGGAACCTCTTATGTAGGCTTAGCCTTAATTCCAGATAAAAGTACAGTGAACTTTGGTAATGTGAGGCTGAAACCACAAACCCATCCAGGGATCTGGAGGTGTAGCGCACTGTGTGAAGATCAGAGACATGATAGTCTGATGATAAATTCCAAAAGAGAGTATATACAAGCTTGGACCATGGCAGAAAAATATGACATTCAATTATTGGATCACTGGTCTCAAATTTCAGGATTGTAATTTAAAAACTATGGCCCTGGCCCTGCCAATTTCACCCACATATCATCACTTCATGACTCTCAACTGTGATAAGACTGACATAAGTGCAAATAAAAGGAAACTGTCAATGACAGCAGGATAAAAGAAAGTGTTAAAATGTTGGGCAGCTTTGAAAAGAGGTTACCAGATGAGGCATATTAAGAAGTGAAATGGACAGAAGTTTTCACTGAATAAAAATATTTCAATCAGGAGAGACTTAATACATGTGGTAAGGCAAATGGCAGGAATAGGATACCCCCTATGGAGTCTAGACACTGGTGGTGATGTTGATGAGAGATTCAGGATCAGATGGGAAAAAGACTTCTCAGAAGCTGGACTGGGAAACCAGTGAGGTGGCTTGGAGGAGGAGACTGAGGAATGCAGGTTGAGATGAGCAGAAGACCTATGATAACGTGGACTAGATGCCGATGAACTGAAAGGATGTGACTGGGGTGGAGAATGGTTGCAGTGTCCACACTGAAGTGACAGGCTGACCGCGGGAGAAGGGATGACAGGTTTAATATATGACAGGTGCATGATGGTTGGTCAAATGAGGTTGTAAGAGAATCTGATTGGCTTAGCACTTAAGAGAGTAAAGGCCCATAATCAGCTCATTAACAAAGCTGGTTGGAGTTAAAATGGAAGGAAGAAGGGAGAGATATAAAGGAATGGTGACTAATGAATGAGTAGAAACTGTCTTATCTATTATTTCTTCTTTTCACCCTTTAAGGTCATTTTATTCTCTTCAGTATCACAATGTATTATTACCAGTGCTGGGTAGCGTTACTTTTGAATCTAACTCGTTAGATTACTGCATTACATACTGAGAAAAGTAATTTGTTACGTTACTGCGTTATCTACTTCTAAAACTAACGCGTTAGAGTACTTTTGCCTTACTAAATATTAAAACCCTTTAGCCACTTGTTCCGCTCGGCGCTTGTAAAAATGACAGATAACAACCAGACGTCTGCATTTGAATGTGCAGACTCTAGTGCCAATGTACAGCGTAATTCACAGTCCATCTCTGCAGCCTGAGCACACCGCTAACAGACAGGAAAACCTTTGCAGCTCTTTAACATGCTCACAATCTGACAACAAGCTGAGCAGAGGCAGACAGAATCTCTCCAACGCTGTGTGTAATAACCGTGCGCAATTGGAACAGCTGAACAGCTGATTCAATGAAAGCAAACGGAGCTTTTAAACTTATGCCTCACCAGGACGCTGTTCTTGTTCCTTTCACAAAAATCCATCATAATGGGGATAATTCCACAGTGGCCTGCTGTCCTCTCTGTAATCTCGCTGGCTCAACAAGCTAATAATGCGTGCATAACGGCACAGAATGTTTACCTTCTGCTGGAACAGCACTACGTCCCAATGTGACAACAGGAAGAAAGAAGGACAAACAGAGCAGATGCTTCAAGGCGCTTCTTTCTTTCTTTCTCTCTTTTTGAATCCATGGAAGAGAGAGGACATTTAGGATTTTTCTTTCAGTAGCGGACCACTTTTATGAAAATGTAACTAATAACGGGATTACTTGATTTGTAAAACCAACGCGTTAAGTTACTCGTTACTCCAAAAAAGTAATCTGAGTACTCTAACGGATTACTTTGTAGCGCATTACCCCCAACACTGATTATTACAGTATTGTTTTGCAATTTATCAAATATAACGGAATCTCTGCATACAAAAGAGTGTTATCATGATTCTCGTATTACATCCCATTGTGATTTTTCTTGTGTTTTCCTACCATTGCATATCAGATGGATTTGCCAGAAACCATGTCTGTCATCGGGGTATTCCAAAGCTTCAATCTGAAATGATTGTGCCAATCAACGGACCTGATTATTTAGTATCATTTGAAAATAACAAGGCAGTAGCTACAGGCGGGGTTTAATTGTACTGGGAGAGGGTAGCAATGGCTGCAGTATTTAGCTCAGATGTAGCTATTGTATAGCAGTTTTATCAGAGCTGGACTACATTTCTTTATTAAATAAAGAGAAAGGAACAGCACTGACAGCTTTTCATGATGTACATTTTTTTTTTTCAATTCTTCTCTTCACCTACTTCACCTGAGTTTGTGAGTTATGGGCGGGTTTAGTTGTACTGTTAGCTGGTATATCCAGTGACTGCCACCTTAGCTCAGATTTAGCTAATGTATAACTGTAGTTTTGTCAGAACTGGACCACATTTCTTTATTAAATAAAGAGAAAGGAACAGCATTGAAAGCTTATCTTGGCAGAGAAGATGTTTTTTGGCTCTTCTCCCAACCGGCCTCTGCATAACTTTAATCCACCAACAAACTCTACCGTTTATTAACTATGATAGCGCTAGCCTGACCAGCTCAGGTTACTACCAGAGTTGCACGTCTACTACCTCATTTTGTCTTGGTGCTCTGATTGGCCCTTTTCTTAGTCATACACCCTGCTGTGATCAGCTAATGGCAAGCTGATCTCAATAATCACCTCCCAGCTACCACAGCCAATCACAGCTCTTTCTCTTAGCACAGTGCTGTATTTAAATATGACATACTTCTCACTAATCCCGCTTGCATTAATGCTGATGCACACACTGCTCCTGCTGGCAAAGCTTAACCTCCTCCACCCCAGCTTCCTCCTTTATAGCATAAAGCTTGTAATTGCTAAATTCTTCAGATTCGTGCTAGTATGAATTAATTGCTTTTGAACTAATTTTGTTGTATTCAATATGCATAGTTATTAATGTATCCATCCAAATGGGGGTTTCTAGCTGGCATGCTGCTTGACTAATCCAGAGACTAACCCTTCTCCATCAAGTAAAACTGTAAATCCATTTTGCAATAAAATGGTAGAATGTATGACTTTCCCCCCTGCCCCTTAGATATCCTGTGTCAGCCACTGGTGGTGCTGAAATGTCTAGTGGGTCCACATTGTTTGATGTGACATTTAGCATTTAAACGTCAATGATAGACACAGACCATTACAACTGCAACAATTTAGAATTTCTCTGCTGTGAAAACTCCTGGGCATATTTGAGGTAATGTAAGTACTCAAAAAGTGTTAGTCATTGCTTAAACTGTTAGGATGTAATTAAACTCTAGGGGGTAAAATGCTAGAAGTTCTTTGAAAACATGTCACACAGAGTTCTCTCTGTTTATCTAAATAGTATAACATTGAACATAGTGTGCATAGTAAGAGCAGAAGGGTGTTGTTTAGCAGCTGTTTAACTTGTAATCACAGCTTTTATCATGTTAGGGTAAAGTGGTGGGCAACACTTATCTTGAATTGGCTACAATTTTCTCATTATTTCCTTTTCATTTGATTTGCCCTTTATTGAAGAAAATATGCACTTTTATACTAATCACAGGAACTACAGTCAGTTGTTTCAGAACTAATTTATTATATATTATTTGGGACTTTATGCATTCTTGTTGAATTGCATGTCTCTTTGTGGAAAAATTCCCATTTTTATATATTTAGCTGACCTGCTGAGCTCTGATTAATACACTCTCTAGGTTACTCTAGCAATTAACTGGATTTAATTAAGTGGAAGTGTACCAATTAAAGATTGACTCCATTTTTACACACAATTAGTTCCAAATTACATAATGCTTTCCAGGAAAATTCATAGATAATGAGAAACCTGTAAAATAAGTTGTAACAAATCGGATGGATGGGCTATAATTAAGGATGAAGGACAGGAGAGTGAAAGACCTGTTAGCAATGCTGCCCTCCAGCATTTGGAGCAGAAATTATACCAGTGGAAGTGCAGGGTATATCTTAGTTTATTAAAATGTGTATTTTTTGTCATTTTAACATTCTGGCCTGAGTTGATTCACATAGTACATGTTTATTTTAGAGTATTAAACAAGGTTGCCAATGACGAGCATTGCTCCACTCAATAATCCAAACAGTAACCATCTATCCCTGAGACCAGATATCAGACAGTCCAATGAGCTCTGTGTGTCTCTGCCCCTCAGAGGCCCGGCTCTCAGCTCTCTAGTTAAATTGAGTCACTGTGACCCTCCATGTTCAGTGAAATTGAACAAGCTTATTGTGGTTGTATGAGCAGTGTGTTCTGCTGAGCACTGTGTAATGTGGATTATATGAGGGACTCAACATCAATGCATCATGTTGACCAGGCTCCATGCTGGGGTTAGCTCAGGGATGCTACACAAGGCATTTCAGTGATTACATGGATTCAACTGGGTGCAGTTTTGTCACTGCAGCAATCAAGATATTAATCAAAATAATCCGGAAATTTAAAAAACTATTTTTGTAGGAAAGGGTAGACTCACATGGTGTCAGGGAGGTTTTATTTTTCAGTACTGTACTGTAAAAAACAAAATATAAGGGTGTACTCATATTAGAAAATTTGTAGCATGCCCACAGACGTTTGACCCCCAATGTCGAGATGAGTTGTCCTGTAAGAGTGCTACCACACTCAAGCACAATACGCTGTCTTAGTCCTGGCATGGACTGAGGAGGTGGGCTTCAGCACAGTATGGTTGCTCATGCACATCAGGAACACAGCTAAAGTGAATCAATGTGCTGCTTAGAAAAATAGAGAAATCCAGGAGTTAGAAGGTCACATCAGACCAAAATGACTCGAATATAAACCAGAAAATCAGTAGAGTCGCAGTCATGTAGGGAACCCAAAGCTGCTGTGGTATATAAAATGAAGTCTGTTTTGGAGGGCCAGAGAAAATAAGTCCAGACAAAGTGCTTAAAATAACACATTTTGATAGTTAGAATTACAAGCTAATTTCTGCTTACACCAATATCATGTCAATAATAATGTGCATCCCAAGTTTTTTTGACTAGCACTTTCAGCAGCTCTCACTGCAACATACTACAAAACTCCCACCACACTAGAGAAGAAAGGAGACACTTATTTACTACAGAGAAGGAGGAGGATGACGATGACTGAAACACTCAACATAGCAGTTAATATGAGACATACCAGTATGTTAATAGACACTACAGTGTTCTTTACGCTCTTTAACAGGTAGATAAACAGGTAGTTGATGATCCCTTCATCATCCAGTTGTGCTCGCTGTGTCTCTTTCAAAAGAATAATCAGATAAAACAATTAGAATACAAAGAAACGTCTGCTTGTGCTACCTTTTTTTGCCATTTCCATAACCAAAAAACCTGCAAAAGGCTGAGCTATTCTTTAGTGGATCTGTCCCTAAGTGTTGGATATTTTACCATATGTACATACATTTGAACTATTTTACTTTTCTTCAAGAAATGAAAACCTCATCAAGATTAAAAGTCTCTTTTTCAAGAGTTTCCTGGAGAAGACAGGCAGCAGCACAGTTTATAAAGTTGTTAACTGACAATGAAAAACCATGCAGGCATACATAACACAAGATCCATCACTATAATGCAGTAAAAGTCAAGATATAACAAATCATAGCATCAAGTATCTGTCAAGATAGTCCACAGCCATAAAAGTACCAAGCAGTTTTTTTGCCTCCCTGCACAGTTGAGATGATGACACCTCAGCTAGGCTGACAATACTTCAACAGTCTTCTTTTTAAAATACACCCAGCGTACACACTGTTTGCATTTACAGATTTGCATATCATAGAAGACTGGACTAATGGCCTTGGCAGAGGTCTTGGCTCTCTCATTGCCCCTGTAGTTTGCATAATGCAAACACATAAACACTATACAAATGAACTCTGGCAATTCGTGCTACTTATTCTGTTTTTATATTGCTGAAGTCGGTGCTTGACGTCAACAGGCTCTCAGTGATATCATCTGGCTCTGGTCCATGAGGGGGGATGACTTATAGTCAACTCTTCCTGTAAATAATACTCATTCCCTGAATTATAATTGTCTTATTGATTTTCTCTTATTTCACCCCTGCACAGCTGTATTTATCTACCCTATTAGTGCGCTCTGATGTGGCAAAATAGAAAATATGTATTTGTTGTCATTTTAATTGCTTGATTAAGAGAAAACAACTCGCTACCTTTGACCTGACGATGGAGAATCATATGTCACACATAAACCTTGGTAATAAAAAGAACATTCACTGTCACTGAAAGTCATATTTTTGTTTGCTAAGACTATTCAGTGGATAAAAAAATGATATGGCAGTGTAATAACTATGAATAAAACGCATGTCTAAGTCTCTTTAAATGTTATTTCTCCCCAAACACCGTTAAAGCTGTTTGGTTTAAGGCTCGTCTGTGACCCCACTGTCTCGACAATATTGATCAGACTTTCATCTCCGGGCTGGTTTTATTACATGGCTTTGATTTTTCCTATTCACAATATCACGTTAATATTGCCGAATCAATGAGCATGAATATGGTAATGTGGGCAGTGGGCACAAGACGAGAGTAAAGATTTAAATGTAGTGAATAGATGGTGGGTCTGTGTCTTTTACTCTGAATTCATTAGCAAAAATTTGACCCTGATTTGCATGAAAGGATTGAAAGTGTTGTGTCGAATTCTATAAACCTTTCTGTATCCAGGCACACTGCTGAGACACATATCACACTCACCAGCATTTGAGATAAATGGACTACTGTGATTTTTTATTGAGGAACATTAAAGAAGCCAGAATCACAGTTCATCTTGGAAGCAAGAGCGAGCATGGAAAGTCTCAATGAAGTGTTTAAACACATGTTCAGGGCTGAGGCAGGCACAGCCAACTGCGTGGGGTATAATCACAAACAGTCCAGTCTTAAAAGAGCCCTAATCCTGTAGGGATTACCAAAAAATAATCAGTTTATGTGCACCATTACTACAGAAAGTCACATAATGTGTGCATTTTCCTGCTTTATTTTGGGCCTAACTGCCTATAAGAATTGTAATCCCTTCCTCCAGATAATGGTGTTTTCACTTCATTTATTTCTATCTAGACCACTTAGAGCGATGTAACCCTTTAGTCTTCAAATAATCCCCATTAAGCATGCAGCATTTCCAATAAAACAAGTGGGGAGAGTCTCCTGATGGAGATTGATGATCTCGCTAAGATTAAGAGACATTCTGAGACAGAAATGCGACGCAGTGAAGGTCTTTGAAGAACAGCAAATAGAAAATAACACCTTCTCCAACTGTATTCACAAATGGAGCTTGTTAATTAGGGACATGCACACAAATTGATTGTTCATTCATCCATTTTCTATCCCCGCTTTGAGGTTCACAGGTGGCATGGAGCCGATCCAGCATGCACTGGGCGAAAGGCTGGGAAACATCGGCAACAGATTGTCTGTCCAGCACCTGTAAGAAATCCACCAAAAGACTGGGGAGAACATGCAAATGGAAACATGAGATCTGTACACAGGATAGTTACATGTGCGATAACAGGTAATCATTTAGCTATTTTAACACATTGGTCACATAACAGCAACTTTTGTTAACACAGATGTCTTTAACACTGTATGATTAGTGATGAAACCTATCTAGCTTGCTTAATCATGAGAAATGCATTCAACACCATTGCTGTAGGACATCTAGGTAGAGAAAATCCAGGTGAGTAACCTCCATTACCTGAGCCCACACAACTTTTTTATCTGAAAGTTGGATAAAGTTTGTTATATTTGCTGGCTTTTTACCTCAAAACTTTCCCTTTTCATTGGGGCCATTGCAGCTCTGTGATCTACTGACCTGCCAGTGACCTTTTGCCATATTGCAGAATGAGACATCTCTGTAGATACAGAGCCAATTGATTTTCTCATCTACTAGCTAATTTGGCAGATCAGTCAAAAGGATGGAAATTTCTCCTTTTGCACTTAAAGATGCCTGCAGCAATAATACATGTCATCATTTATTATTATGAAGTTTTATTGCCTTCCCTCTGGACAGGGCTTGACATTAACTTTTTTGCTCACTGGCCGACGTGGCTACTTATTTATGAAAAGTTACTAGCCACTGAGCATTTCCACTAGCCACAATTGTGTTGATTGCGGACTATGTGTGACATTGCAAATTGGGTATGTCTGGTAGGAGATGAAACACGTGCTCCATTTCCTTCTTTAATGGATACTGAGTTTATACTGATATTAAAACACTGACTTTGAATTAACATTATTCAAAAAATCAGAAATGCAGCTGGTTTCATCTAAATCTCACTCAGACAAATATCCATCAGAGAATGCTGAGGTTGTAACACTGATAAATTCCACTGGCTGATGTGGCTAATTGAAGTCAATCTGGTACCTGCCACAGCTAAAATCCACTCGCATTTGGCTAGTTGGCCAGTGTAAATGTCAAGCCCTGCCTCTGAACCTCCACTTTGAAAAGCACTGGTTAAGAATTTGATAACCTGCATATCTCTAGGTCTAGGTCTAAATGTTCTCATAAATGTGTGCAAGTCTGTAAAAAATCAAAACGACTGGGATATTTCTTTTTCCTGACATAATAACAGAGTGACTTTAACATTGACCCGAGCTGTGAAGAACTACATCCATTGAAACCATCCTTCTTCAACAAGAAGAATTGATTTTATCCTGCCATGGCCGCAATACAGTCAGAGGGAAAGTACCTGTTGATCCCTCGCACCAGAGGTTGTATTTAAGGTCATCCATCCAGACAGTCGTTCCCGTAGATGCAATAAAACTGTGGAGCAAACTTTCCAAAGGAAGCTGCCTGAGGTCAAACCCTGTCACTAAAGCTACAACAAAGAAAGAAGGAAAATACCCCAAAACCAAGCTCCTCTTGCAGAAACTACTTCACAGTGAGAAAAAAGGAACACATTTAGAAACTCACATATGCAGCAACTCACAGAATTATAGACATGCACTCCAACCGCAGTGAGCCATCGACACTTCATCATCTTAGATTAGCGGGCTGGTCAAACATGGTGGAAACTCTCTGTACGTCTGCTTCAAACCAGCATTCATGCATGTGTGCGTGTGTTGGTGTATGTGTGTGATCTACTGCAGCTTCAATGTCATTGGGAGGGAAAAGTGATGTGTCTATATGTGGATAATAAGCTCCTTTGGGGGAGAACGTGCTCCCTCTGCAGACCACAGACTAGTCTTTTACTTCAGATGATACACTTCATCCAGGGAATTCGCTTTTTTTTTTTTTTCCTCTTCTCCTGATCTCAATTATATTTCCTGGTATTGTTTTGTGACTTTATATTTGCTGTCTCAGTTGCCATAGCAGTAATGTGTCTCCTATTAAACACGCTCACATGATAGAGCCTACTTTCCATGTTGTCGTAAAATGCTTTCAGAACCTGCATCAAGCTTTATTCTATTGTCTTACATGCAAAACTAGACCCTGGTACTAAAACAGCATACGGCCTCGAACTGCTAAAAAAATGTCTTTGATTTCCTCTAAGTTCCACTCTTTCTAACCACTTCAAGCTGCTTTCAGGCCTCTCTTACAATACTGCTACGTATTGCTAATTAAAGTTTTTCTTTCTGTTTTCAAGAGCGTACCACTCAAGGCCCTCCAAAGGCTTCCAGCCCCTTACTCGAGCCAGGCGCACAAACATGAGCGTAAACATGAATGCATTCACAATTGAACCCTTGTTTGTCCAGTGTTTTCAACAAACATTGTGCTTTTTTTTTTTTGTATAACTCTTGTGGCCCTCCTCCGCTTTGCTGTGCACAATGCCAGCAGCTCATCTCAAGGTCACAGTGAAAGTCTTTTGCAGTGGATTCACTACCATTGCTGTCATGTACTCTCTTTTCTCTTCTTTTTTTTTTTTTAATAAAAATGCTCAACCTAATGCTGAGGGCGGAAATTAGAGGGTAAATACAATAAGGTATGATGCATGGCAGTACAGTACAATAGCCATGATATGGCCATTCACAAACAGTAATTCTGGATGGTTTGCACTCAGAATAGGATTTGATATGCTTATGCTACAATACAATAAAATATTCTACAACACAATACAATACAATATGATATGATACATTAAACAGTATGGCCTACAAAACAACAATATCATGATATGGCCATTCTGCAAAAATGCAAATGAACTAAGGCAGTTATGTAGGGGTAACTCATGATACAATACAATTACTTATTACTAGTTACTTTCTGAAAAAGTAATGCATTAAATTGTTTAGTTTCTTACAGCTAAAAATAACTAGTTACATTACTTTTGCATTACTCCTTGTCACCTGAGGTAACGTAATTTAATGGCACCACTTCATGCAGTAAAAGGCGTAAGGATATGTGAGTGATGTCCACACAAGAAGACAGGACTTAGTGTATATGTGCTTCACAATAATTTGGTCAGCAGTCAAGCTCGTCTGTCATGCGTAATGTTAAGCCAAGTCATGTTAAAGACCCTGTAAAGCGAAATCCAAAGTTTTTGTCTTAACACGCTAGATATGGGGCTGCACGACAGGTAATCCAGCTTCCTCCCACCACCAAAAACATATTCATCAGGTTAATTGCTGATTCTAAATTGGCCGTGTGAATGTCAGCGTGCCTGGTTGTCTGTCTCTTTATGTCAGCCCTGCGATTGACTGGCAACCAGTCCTGCCTCTCGCCCAATGACAGCTGGGATCAGCTCCAGCACCCACCGCGACCCCTAACGGGATAAGCGGTATAGAAAATGTATAGATGGATGGACACTGATATGTTGGAAAATGCTTGCTGTAAACATGTGAAAACACTGAGATCTACATGTGACTGAATTCTGGATTTAGACTGTTAAAAAAAGTTTTTCTCCTCTGTCGTGGTCGCATTATCCTGTTTTCTTGAGCCTCAATCAGGCTCTGGGGGTCTTTACTCACCTTGTGTCGCTGCATTTGCAGGATTTAGGAAAGATTTGATGCAGAGTCGGAAGATGTTTAACAGTTTACACTTCACCGTCCCATTCTTGGCCTTTTGTGCAACAAATCCAAATTAGTGTGCTTATACATCTAAAGATGTCCTTGTTTGATGTCCACTCTAGCGTTTCCGTCTCCTTCTTCCACAGACTCATGTATACTCAATACATAACGGTAATTTTACAATGCAGTTATTCTGAAGCCAATAATTTGGGGGGGAATAAAAGGATAATTCACAATATGATATGGCATGATATGATACAATGCATGGCTTGTAGCCCTTTAAGACCTATGGGATCGCCAGGGCTACCGTTGCATATCTATTTTTAACCGTGGGTAAAATTGCAACCAAATGAGATAGAGTAAAAATTATTTTTGCATATAAAACCTAAAAGATAATCCATAGAATGCAGTGGGTTTTGATAGGCATAAAATAGGAAGTTAACATTTGAATCTAACATTTTGAATTTAATTATCTCGGATTTCAAATATATTTTATTTTATGCTTGCAATATATTAGAAAATTGTAATGTATATACAGGTCAGACAAGTAAAGTTATAGATTATAGAGAAGTTTTGCTTTATCCATAGCTGTTTGAAAACTGCTTCTCTTGAATCCAAATAAATAAAGCTCTGTTTTTACCACTAAGTTTTCAACAATTACTTCGGGTGAGCAGCTTATAGTTTATAGTAGAGAAACTACAGTCTCTGAATAAACACATGATATGTATGCCCTACTAAAAGGATTAGTGCTCTGTGAAGAAATCCCTAATCCATTACTATTTGCTGCCGATGGGTAGCAAAAAGCCAGCACTTTGCCAGGGTTGTCAAGTGGGAACCCTCCTTTGCTGTTTCGATCAGTTAGTCCCATGACGCCTCCAGAGGGCTAGATCTCCAGCGTCCCAGAGCCACCCCACTTCCATGCCAGCTCCCACTACCCATCATGCCAACACAGAGACATGATTATCTTACCTACCTTACCACATGACCAGCACAGCCTAAACAGCAATGCCACATTCAACAGATCCAAACTGCATACATGAAAGCTCATTTTGTAGCATTAGAGCATGTTAAACTAGAAAAGCACTCGGAGAGCGCAGACCTCCGCCATTAGCCCTATCTCCCAATAGTGAAGAATCCTTTAAAAAATTCCTGGATCCAGACGTTGATCTGGAGCAGTCCCAAAATCTAATCAGTTCTTCCTAATGCCATTTCTGACATTTCCTGAAAATTTCATCAAAATCTGTCCACAACTCTTTGAGTTATGTTGCTAACAAGTGAACAAACCCACCTGATCGCATAATAAGAATGATACATACAATGAGAAAGCACATCTTGTTTGCATAAAAAAATTCTGATTTCTTGTAATAAATTCAGACCTTTATAATAAAAGCTCAAATTACAATAAAGATAAAACTGCATTTTATTGTACGGTCCTATTTGGCAAGCAGCAATACCATACTTGTATCACATTCTGTCATATTGCTATATTGATATGTTCCCCTCCCTTAATAAAAAATTAATACTCTATTTCATCCTTTATGCTGCCATTACTTATCCATACCATTTAATCCAAAATAAAGACATGTGTGGAATTCAACAGGATGAAATTTCATGTTTTTCTCCTCTTTCTCGGAAAGAGGCCACACAATCCCCAGTCCGGAGCCAAATTGTGTTTTCTGGCTTTTCTAGGACATTCACCTGGCTGAGCGCTCAGGGCCACACAGTCATACACATCAGTATTACCGCCGCCTTACTCGCTTTTTATAGGGCCTGGAAGAACGAGATGGGATTTTGCAATCACATCACTGTGCTGAATACATCAGCGCAGAATGAGAGCACCACCAAGCAGGGGAAAAGAGTTACTTTTAGACTTTTTTCTCTCACTAGATGTCCTCATTTGTGAGTTGCAGCTTCTTGTTTTCTTGATTCTGCAGCCGGTGGAGCAAGATGTATGGATTTTCTCCTTCACTCAGACCCTTTTCTGTTATTGGGATAGTGCGTCTTCAACTAATCAATAGAAATATGCCAATAGGATTTATTGACAATGCATTTACTGTATGGTCTGTGTGAGATAAGGCGGTTATCGTGGTTTGTCTGCTGTCTGATGTATAATCCCTGTCATGTGGTTGGAAAATCATTAATTGTGCTGTAGGGCAATAGATAACAACACCCACATTAGTCTGGGCTCTGACACATTCGCCCTCACATGCTTCAATCACAGAATATTTGGTGTTTCTCATCCTAATTCCTAATGCCATAATGACACAGATAAGCTATCATCTCTGCAGTCACACATGATTGATCACTGATATTCTTACCCCTTATCAGCGTTTCTTTGAAAGAATTTCTCCAAATCTTAAAATTGATCATGGACAGGCTCATTTCTGACTTGTTCTTTCTTCTCCCCGGGGAGCCTTGAACATCACAAACCAAACGAGGTGTTACACATTTGTCAGCGGTACAAAGGCTGCCGACCTCGCTGTTAACTGATGTGGTCGGATGGAATAGTTTGCATGATCACTTTTCATTATTCCTCCACTGCTAGATCTGTAAGAGATTAGAAATAAATTAACTCCATTCATCACACATCTATGAGGCACTGCGTGAAATAAATCAGGCGCTGTGTGTGGTGGATTAGCATGGGTGTGGTGGAATTGCACTTCTATTACTCGGCTTGCATAAACATTAATTAACACACCCAGTCAGTAGCAATGAAAAAACATGCTGCTGCTTGTGGTCTTAAAGGAACCCTGTTACTTTCCTTATGGCTAAATATGGTGGAAAATATTTCTGTCCAGCTGAGTTGAAGCTTTTCATTTCTGATTCTGTTGGGAAAAAAAAAAAAACTTGAAAACTCTCAAAGGCCTATGTACAAACTGACTTTTTTAACAAAATACTTTAATAAAAGGGTACTACTGTCACAGATAAATACTGTGTAATGTTCTCATACCTTCTCTACCCTCTTTGTATCCTCAGCACTAGTGTTTTGGCATGGTTTGTGTCCACAGCTGCAGTGCCCTGAGCCAGGTCATGCTGGTGTGCAAGTCATTAGCTCAATGATCACTTCTGGGCTGCCCTGCCAGCTACACGAGAGAAGTCAAAAAGCAGAGCTTTTTCAATCAAATTAAATTAATTGTAATGATGCATGTGTGTTTATATTCCCTCTATTTACAGATTCCCTCTATAAACAGACAGAGACACACGGTATAATGCTGTGGAGACCACAGGAAAATATATTTTCCTCTGTTCAATGATTTAAAGGTTGTTGCTGCAACTTTTCAATAAAATATTAATAACCTCATTAGGGGACAGTAGGTCTATTTAACTGTATAAGACAGTAAAGACAACATTGTATAGCACAACATGGTCAATTCTACAACAATTAGTCCAGAAACAGAGTTGGAAATATCCTGAAAGAAAAAAGCAAACATTTTTATGAGAAAATAAAAGCAATCTAAAAACAATCTGTATTTTAAATAAAGGACTTTGCCATTGAAATAAAGCCTTTTAAAGTTTTAGCTTCCTCATTTTTGACATTTTTCTTGTTTGTAGTGCCTGGTTTTGGACATTATTTCCCCCTGTTCTCCAAGAGCACCCAACAAGAGCAGCCAGTCCGTCCCCCTTCTTGTTCTCTAGCTTTTTTAGAATTTGTTTAAATCTACATGCAGGATATGAATATTTTTTTCAGTTATTCACTTAATGCCATATTTGTAAACATTTTTTTAATATTATTTTTCGGGCATTTCTCTCTCTCTCTCTCTCTCTCTCTCTCTCTCTCTAAATATATATATATATATATATATATATGTATGTATAACTCATTGGAGGATGAGGTGGAGAGATGCGCACTGAGCAAGGTGGAGGCCATTCTGAGAAACATGGATCATCCACTTCATATCTCCCTCAGTGAGTAAAAAAAACAACGGCGGTGGACGGTTCCTATCCCTGCACTGCAGGACAGAAAGATTTAGAAAATCTTTCACACCATCAGCTATTAGACTTTATAATTCTACAGTAAACAGATGAGAATCCCAGACGATTGAATTTCCCTTCGGGAATAAATAAAGTTTGTGTATTGTATAGTGTATATATATATATATATATATATACAGTGCTGAACAAATTTATTAGACCACCACCAAAAGTATGGTTTATGCCACAGCTGCCCTAAATTAACAGCACTGGTAATTACAACATCATTTTTTATGTTTCTGCAATGGTTAATACACCAATATGTAGAAGCTCTTTAACCCAAATGATATTTTTAATGCTAAAATATAATTATTATTGATATCCGTTAATTTTCAAATTTACTGATTTACAAAAAAAACTGAAAAAAAATAGTAAAGCACATTATTATTTCTTGATTAATATGTCAAATTATAGTTATTTACTTGCATTCCTGAACAGGAAAATTAGTTTTAGTGGTTGAATGTTATGCTTGATTAATTTCTGACTTCTCAGAGAAGTCCAGTGAGCTGGCTTAAATTTGGGTGAATTCAGTTTGAAATCCCTCTTTCCAGTTCAAAATAGTAAAATGTGGAGAGCTCACTGAAAATGAAAGAGTCCGCATTAAAGCACTTCATGATGCTGCATGGTCTCTGAGACAAATATGACAGGTGGTCTAATAAATTTGCTAAGCACTGTATATATATATTTTTTGGATGTAAAAGGCTCAAGGATTTTATTTCAACTGATTTCAAAGATAAGGATTCATTATTTTTAATCCACTTTTAACCCAGCATCGTTAAAACATACTTAATTGATTAATATGTTATCATTTTTTTATAAAATAATGCTATGTTTCAGTTATAGCAGTGCTGTAACAGTTTGAAAAACAAACAAACAAACAAAAAAAAAAAAACAATAAAATAAATGTCCTTCTTCTTGCTTCTTTTTTTAATTCATCCAAAGATATTTTTGAAAAATGCAACAAAAAAATGTAAATAATTGTGATGGTATTATTGTTATGAAATTAAATGTAGAGGTTTATGTTCAAGACATTCACCTCACAATACAAAGTGTTGGACAACAGACTGTGCTGTTTTGGTAGAATGCCCCAAATCCTCCGGCGGGGGCTTCCTGGTCGTTCCAAAGTCGAGGCTGAAATCTAAAGGAGATAGGGCTTTCGCTGTCAGGCTCCTTGACTTTGGAACGTCCTACCCAAGGAAATAAGGCTGGCAGATTTGGTGAAATCTTTCAAATATTCCTTAAAACTCACGTTTACAAACTCGCTTTTTTGTGATGTCCCATCCAACTATTTATCTATTCTATTTCTTCTCTTTTATTTACACTGCTACTCTTTTTTATATATATAATTTTATGCTCTTCTTTATTATCTCATGTTTATTTACTTTATTATTACCTGTCCTCGTTTCTATTACATTTATGTTTTGAATCTTATCTTTGTTTCATATCCACTGTTGTGATGTCGTCATCTTCATGTATTTGGTTGTTTGTTTGAATATATGTATTTAACTCTCTCCTCTCCCACATCCTACAATATCTTTCAGAATATTATCATAGGAATCAGATTATTTTTCACTTACTTCATTATATTTAGGATTTTATAATCTAATACTGTAATTGCTATTCAAGATCTACTTGTGTCATTTTCATTTCTTTCATTTTTGTTTTTTTCTTCTGTGTCCACATTATGTACCTCCCTGCTCGTTTGAATTAACAGAGCTCCTCTTCTGCTCTGATTGTTGATGTTTATTTTTTGCTGAGTTCTTGCTGTTGCTGTTTGTAAAACACTTTGTGAACAACTGTTTTTAAAAGTGCTATAAAAATAAAATTATTATTATTATTATTATTATTAGTAGTAGTAGTAGTAGTAGTAGTAGTAGTAGTATTGTTATCATTATTATTATAAATAAAGCTTTATTCAAATGCTTAATCAGAGCTGTAGCACAAAATAAAAAAAAGCAAATAATGCATGATTTTTTTCTGGATGTTCTTTTTGTCTACATAAATGATCCTGATTGAGATACTTTGGAGATTTATCCTTCTGTTGCATTTGGTAATCTTAGAGATAGAGTAGAGAAATTTGCTCTGGAAATTTATCTTATACCAAAACAAACAAACAAACAAACAAACAAACAAAACAATGTAGATTAATTTGTACCACATGAAAGCAATTACACTCACTTGTACTTTCAAAAATCTACCTAAGCTATGTTTCCTTATTTTTACACCAGTATAAAGTCCCAATGTCCTCATACGAGTACTTCCTGTTTAGTGGTGTTGGAGCTTGTTGCTGTTGATAAAACTTGTCAAATTGTTGTGCCACAACAACCTAAAAACATCACCAAACCAGTTTCAATCATGAAATGTGGTGAGTTTTTGTACCTTGAGCAGTTTTGCGTTGAGAGTGACAGGAAAACCTTTTTTTGTCAGAGTCTTGAATGGACACTGATAACAGGAATGTGTTTTTGTGATCACAAGATGGCAGACAAAGTATCCGGCAATAAGGCCAACAGGTCTAAGATCAGAAAAATTAAGAGTAATGGTGCTGGGGAACTAAAATGTAATGTCCTCATATGAGCATGCTGAGACAAAAATGAAAAAAAAAAACAAAACAAAAAAAAAAAAAATCAAGGATTTTTTTTTTTTTACTTTAGTCAATGACAGTGACTAGAACAATTACAGTAACTGGAATAAAATAAAATCTTCCATTTTCAATAAACTGATTTGTCTATTCAATTTCACTGGGGCTGTCATGTAGAAATCCAATCTCTTTCCAACAAATCTATCCTAATGAATTTAAATGAGGAAACAGGAGGTTTTGTTGATTTGTTTTTGTAAAAATTTATTGGACTTTTCAAATCTACAATCCCCTCTGCTCCTGTGAAGAGCTCTGAGTATTTCCTTGTACAGGATCGAGTTACAGACCTTTAAATTGTGCACTTAAAATGTCTCCTGTAACTAGCGCCCTGCTTCCATTATGGTGAACTCTGAGCTGTGAGCCTGTGTGCAGTGGGGCACAGGTGAAGTCCATTTTGCCTTTCCATATCATGTGTGCAGTTAAAAAGAGTCCCATTTGGTTTAATGAACACCATATTTTATCAATTAGACATTCCTGTGTATGCGGTGTGTTTGAAAAGTAGAACGGGGGAGTAGCTCCACACTCACCACAGGAAGCAATCATGCTTGTGAGGGGAAAGTTATAGAAAGTCTCATATTTTCACACAAAATGTCACAGTGGGTGTGGGGGTTAGGGTTCTTAAGGCTCATGCGTCTCCTTTGTTGTGTAATGTGTGTGAGTAAGTGCTCATTAGATAATGCGGTCCAGTGGTTCAGGGCTGGTGTAATTGGCTGTTGGGCAATCAGCCCCTCCTCTTTCTGAGCATTAATTTAATCACTGGTCCGGTGTAAGCCTATACCGACCTTAATGGTTAAAGTAATTGTGTCAGTGTGCTCTCCCTCAGACATTATCCATCCAAAGTCTGTCCTTAAAGTGAAATTCCACCTTGAGATACAGTTAGTCAAGGCCACTGAACTCGAGCAAACACTTGTGGCTAATGGGAAATTATTCGAGCAATTACCACTGAGGTCGCCGGGAAAATGATAATGGGAATGAGAGCTGGAAAAAACAAAAACATGATAATTATATTATTTTGCAGCTTAAAAGAAACTCAGTTGTGAGCAGACTGCATGCAGGGGGTTTAAATCGGAGGAATAAAAGCATGAAAATCTGGCTCATACTTGAAAACATAAAGAGCTACAGCTGAATTAAGTTGGACTCAGTATAAAGCTGGAGCTTTGCAATGTTTATCACCATGTGTTTAACCCAAAGCCCCTCCTCTGTTTGCCCCGCCGTCCTTCAGAGCGTCACAGACCACTGGCAAGGAACTAAATAATAACATTTCACAGTTTCACTATGGGGCGCCGTCTAAAGCCTGTAGCACTGTCACATGATATCACTCTCACCGAGCGGAGGGCTGTTGTGCACCTCCAGAGCGTCTGAGTGTGTGCGTCCTGTGCATGTGGGATTGCATTCTGAATGTCAGAGCGCGATATTACGATGACTGAGAGGCTATAACCTTCATCAGGTCCGTAAAAGGTAAAACATGTGTTTCCAGGGGAAGCTAACGTTCCAGTCAGATTTACAGAGGGAAATGACATATCCTCTTTCTGACAAGGAGTGCTAAAAAGTGAAATGGGGATAGATGTGGAGACAAAACACACCTCTGGGGTACGAAAGCTTGAGTCATAAACCTGAGGCTGGAGGCTGCAGAGAGGAATCTGGAGCCATATAACACAGAACCTAATAAAGCAGAGGGAAAATGGATTTTTAGATAACATTATATAATGTGGTCATATATTTAGACCTCACACCAGTTCAGCTTTTGAATCACAGAAAACCAAGCTCTTTTATAGCAAATTAACACTGTTTGAATTTCCAAGCAGATCTGTTGTAATTATCTGAAATGTTCCCCGCTCCACCATTAGCTGGATATAAGATTGTTAATTGTTATTGATGAGAAGTCCAAATGGAGAGATGGATGTAAGGGTGAAAGGATGGAGGAATGAAGGGGTGGGGTAAAGGTTTGGCTTGTTGGATGCAGTTTTAATGTTTTTTTTTTAGTAAAACAATGACTAAAAATATTTGTCCAATACCTTTTTATTCATAAGGAAGACAAGAGTAAGACTAGTTAAAATTAGATTTCTTGATAATAAAAACTGTCAGAATTTCAGAATCCATTTATATTTATCCACTTTGCATTTAAAGTATGTCTGCATTTTCTACAGTGAATTTAAAATCAGCCTTTCCCAGACTTCAGTCTGGCCAGCCAGTGCTGGGCATAAAGCAGTATAAAGTAACACTAGTACAAAATTGAGAAACATGTTACTGCTTCTAACTTAGTAATCACATTACTGTTACGGTAAAATAAAAGTCTTGTTACTTGTGTTACTGTAAATCCTCCAACTTCAAAACAGAATCATGGAGAAAACAAATCAAGTACCACTTTTAATGCACGTTCTCATGACACTTGCACATTCAGGTGAAAGACGCATCAACTCAACTCCATGGAGGAGGGAGAGGGGAATAGCGGAATATAAGGACATCTTTAGATGTGTGCAGATATGAACCCTACTTTGGATTTGTTGTACAAAAGGACAAGAATGTGACGGTGAAGGGTAAACTGTGTCCAGGCCAGAAACTACTCTCCAGTCTTGCCAAACAACTGCAAAGGCAGTACGCTTACACAAAGCTAGTAAAGACCCCTGGAGCCTGAGTAATGCTTGAGATAACTGCATGATGCCAGTAAATCATGTCTGCCAACATAGTTTGCAGTGCCACTGAGGCAAAATGGAAAACTGTTCTGTGGTCAGATGAATCAAACTAGTAAAACTTTTGGAAACCACAGATGCAGCATGGACCATCAAGTTTATCTGCACACAGTTCAAAAGCCTGAATCTCTGATGGTATGGGGTTTCTTTAGAGCCATGGTGGGGGCAGCTCACAGATCTGGAAAGGCACTATCAATGTGCCTTTCCAGATAAAAAAGGTAGATATAGAGCAACATGTGCTTCCAACCAGAGAATGTCTCTATCAGGGAAGGCCTTGCATATTTCAGCAAGACGATGTTGAACCACATACTGCATCCATCACAGAAGCATGGCTGAACTGTCAAACACTCTGGGTGCTGAACTGGCCTGACTGCTGTCAACACCTCTCATCAAAAGACAAAATTCAGTGCAGTGAAAAATTCCACAAAGAAGACTCAGGACTGTTGAGCAGACCTGAATCCTACATCAGACAAGAATGGGACAAAAATTCTCTTCCAAAACTCCAGCAACAGGTCTCCTCACTTCCCAGATGTTTAAAGACTCAAAGACAGCAACACAAAGGCACACGGAAAATCTCTTGAGTATTTTTTCCAGGGTTACAAACAATTTACTCAAAAATAATCAAATTTACTCTTTTTGAGTGTTTATTACCAGCCACTGCCAGAGTTGGAGTAAAAAGATGGTTTGAACTGAGCTGGAGTAAAACTTAAACCACACCCACTTAAGTTTCAGTTCAGCAGTCATCACTCATGGACCGTCATGGCTGCAGCTAGTTAGGTGTCCCAGCTGGAGCTAATTCCTGGCAATCAAGATCTCCTCACTTGGTGATGAACTCTCAGACATGTACTACAGCTTCTAGTCAGGTACCCTGCCTCCTCTTCAAATCTAGTGATTTTTTAATTAGATTTTTTTTTGCCTTGTCTGGCTCCATTTTGTCCTCTTTTTTTGCAGTGTCTCCATCTTTCTGTGAGTGCTTCTACCAACCACCAGCCAGTAGACTCACCATGGTTTGCACTATTGTTGTTGTCGAATAAACTCCTCTAACCTCACTATATCTTGTGCTCTGCTCCTGTGTCCTTGCCATATGATCATTACAATTGTTTCTTTAATATTACAACATCAAGTTTAATACCTATATAAAGGTTAAAAAAAAGATATAATTTGTTGTTCCTCCATTTATAGGTGGATAGGCAGCAGGAGGAACAGAAATCTGTTTTGATTAAGATATATCTCTACATAAAGTGTTACCAATTTCTATATGGAGTAGAAATCGTTCTTAAATGAATAGGAAATATTTCTATAAGGAATGAAAAACTGATCTAGGCCATATGGAAAGAAGCTCTGAAAGTATCAAGTGCAACACTGTATTGTTATTGAGTCGACTATGTTCTGTATTACTCTGTAATGAGTACAATTGCTCTAGAGTTTTTTTTTTTTATTTTATTTTCTGCAAGCAGAGTCATTTTTAGTCCAAATAGACTGGGACCAAATGTTATCTTTGTCAGAGTAAAATTTAATTCAATTTGAGTAAAATTTATTCAGGTAAATTTACTGTGTAAACATGGCCCTGTCCCTACTTTTTTGAAGAGCTGCAATCAAATTCAGTGGTAAAATGTCTCAGTTTCAACATCTTAAATGCTGTTTATGTGCTATCGTGAATAAAACATGGGTTTATGAGATTTGCAAGCCCTTGCATTCTGTTTTTATTTACATTTTACACAGCGCCCCAACTTTTTTGGAAAGTGGGTTGTAATGAATGGACAGAAATAAAAGTATCCAATTCACTGATTAATCAATATTTGAAATGATCGTTTGAGGCAGCCCTATTATATTTAGACCTCTCACCAGCTCCACTTTTGATCAATATACACAGAGAAACAACTTCTTTTATGGTTCATTAGCACTATTCGGTGAATTTCCAAGGCAAAAATGTTCTAATTATTTGAAATGCGCCCTGCTCCACCATTAATTGGGTTTATGATATTGTAAAAATGTGCAAAATACTCATTGCCACTTACTTGGCAGCAAATTTTACACAGTCTAATTGGTCCTTGGCCATTGCTGGACCAATTACTACATGCTGCATTTCAATACAGAGCTTATTGTCCTTGAAACAATGCAGTTGTTTACTGAATAAAAATAATAGTTATTGGGATAGGAAACATGCTGCTTAACACTTGTCCACTTTTTCAAGATTGGCAAACATGATCCTGTTCGGTTTGACTGCTCAACCGCTGAAATATTGTCCCAAATGCGTGCTTACCTGCCCAGAGGCATCAAGGAGTAAACATTTTTCCTGTCAAAGTTTTCCTTCCCTAAAACCAGTCAGGGGTTATTTCACAGCCCCTGAAAGATTGAGATGTTTGGTGTATTCATTCTGAGCCCAATCACATGTCCGTCTGAAATGGCTGCTGAGTGCCAGTGAAGGATGCCTTTCAACAGACGGGGGGATTTCCAGCAGCTCCAGGTGGAATAGTCCCTGGGAGGGGGAAAACAGAGGGGATGGATGAGGCGAAGGAAAAAGGCAGGAAGAGGGGAGCTGAGCCCAGTTGCAAAACGACCACTGGGAATCTGGTCTGGACTGTTGCTCTCAACACATCCATCTTGACCCGAGGCAGGCAAAGAGATTGGTTTCCTTTAACAGTGCTCTAATGTCAAAACATGTTGAGGCGCGGAACAGGAACACCACCCATAAATGTCTTTGAATCCATAAACTGGTATTTCAGCAGACCAAATTGATTATCGCTGTGCTGACAGGCAGACGCGCTGATATTGATCATTGAAAGTGTTCCCCTTTTCATGTGGGATGGCCAAGTGTGTCCAAAAACAACTGAACAGATTCCGCCTAAGTGTTTTCTGATGACCGGTAGATTTAGGGAAATATACAGAGAATGTTGCTACAATTCAAACTGTCCACCATCATGTCCAAAAAACGTCCCACAAGAATGCAAACCACAGCAGTTTGAACTACTGCCAAAATGGGCTGCAAGCTGGGAAACAGGCTGAGACAAGTTCACATCGGTTCAATCCATAGATTAGAAACAGCAAACAACTTTCAATGAGAACCAATGAAATGGTATTGCCAACATATTGTTCCATTTTATATGTGCACTTGGATGTGTGTGTTTAAATGGGTATATGCATATCTGTATCTGGAAACCATTGCAATTGGCAAGGCCCACAGTCAGACAATGGCCTACAGTGATAGCTCCTATTGTGAAGAATGAAGACTACATATGTTATAGGGATTTAGACCTGTAGGAGAGCGCAAGCTTAGCAAATGAATAGCTCAACAAGAAGCTATATTCAAACTATTTATCCCTTGTCTGTGAGAGTGCCATTTCCCCTTGAAACTGAGGCACAAGGGTTAGTGGTGAAATGTAACCTGACACGCCAGACAGACCGTTTCACAAAGTCATGGCTCGGGATATATTTCACATCCATTTGGGCACCAGGCAGTAATTGGGAAGGGCAGAACCTTTAAAAGCACAACTTTATGGATGACTGGACATTCTGCCTGTCAAATTCATTACGCTCCAACTGGAGCAATAAAACACATGACAGTAAGACTGAGATGCTCCAAGGAATAAACTTGGACATTGTGCAAGGCAACATTATGTCAGCTTGTTACCCCTGTCCACCATCAGTGGAGCCAGTTTGTAAATCAAACTCTTTGTGAAGCCAGTCAAGAGCAGCATCCACGCAAATCTCTACACCAGCCTCCATGTTTACAAGTTTGCAGTGTAAAAAAATCACACCTACAATGAAGCTGATTGGTTCAGTCACACCCTGACTGGAAACAAGGGTTTTAGCTTCTAGCTTTGCAAGATGGATCATTCTGACGACAGACATGTAATGTAGACAATCTATCGGCTTTGCAAGGTTAGATGAAAAGACTCTTTAACTTCCTGAGACATCAACAGTAAATGTCGACATTTACATAGGCGGACTCAACAACATTACTAGATAGTTCTACGAGGGATGCATGATATTATCAGTATACTGATGTGGGCAGATAAAGGTATTTTGCAAACATGTCATCCAGAATGTCCGTTGGGGGTCAGGTAGTGGGGGACAACCATGAGAAAAGAATGGGAACAGAAGAAAGTTGGTAGTTAACAGTTCTATATGGACAATTATCATCAGACATTTTCTATATACATTAAATACTATTCCTACAATTTACAAGAAATAATCTACCCGGCATGGAGGTGATCAATATCACAAATACTCAGTCCTGTAGACATCGTAGCCTCTAGCCTTGTCTAGCCAGATCAAGGGAAACAAGAGTCCTGAAGAGTCCAGCTGAGCCCCTTTAATGTATTTAAAAACATTTTGTCACAAATTTGCTTTTAATTGAAGCAATGATGTACTATCAACCAAATATATGCAGCTTGCTGGGTGAGCGACCAGGCAATGATGTGCCGTTCATGAATGAGCCTGTGCTACTAAACAACTCTTCAGTGTTAGCTGCAGTAGCTAGCTCCCGTTTGAGCTTCCCTCCATCCTTTGTTGTTATTTAATCCACGTTTAAAAAGCCAGCCTGGTGTCAAATGAAGAGCTGTTTGGGAGCCAAACAATTAGCCCTACTCAGCTGAGCCAAATGATCTGGATCTCTTAAAAGAGACAGATTTTCTGTCACAACGCACAAGACCGGAGGATGGAGAGATGGACCTCAACTGTGGAAACACAGGCAGTATCAGTGCTAAAACATGACAAAAGTGTACTGAACCAAACCAGACAGCTTTGTGAAAATGGACCATAATCAAGCAGCTCTTCCAGGCTTTAGATGGAGGCTTTTTTTTTAAATTCCTGCCTAGAAATCTTCGGAAATTAAGAATGTGTATATTTTCACACCTTAACTTTAATCAAAGTCACATACAGACATACATGGCGGTTTTGGTAGCATTTCTTTATGTTGAAATAACTTCTTGCCCTCTGATAGGTGTTCTCCACTGCAGTGTGATGTTATCTGCCAAAAACCTACCAGATATAATGAAGCTTAGAGTTAGTTCTTGCGGTACATTATCTGATTCCAGTTATCGTCCCCCTGCTCTGTAAGTGTGTTTTAAGGACTGAAGTTTAGGTCTAAACTACATTTACATATCTGTATCGATATCAATATTGGCCAAATATGAGTTTGTAAATACTTTCATATTGATTATCGGCTGAAATCCAAGTCTACTTTGAGTAATTTCCTTTTAATCCTTGTTTAGTTCAACAGGGTGATAGTGCACTGACATTTAGTTAAGATCTTTTTTGCAAAGACACAACTTACATTTACATTTGTGTCCTGCTTTGGTTGATTGAGCGGCCATTTTTGATGCATCACACAGCATTCTGGGAGATTACCCATAACACTTGGTTTGCAGTGTGCCTCTGAATAAATCTATATTTGAGGAGCCATAGACCCTACTTCTCTATTCCAACAAGAACCAGGACACCCTACCCGTAGAATAAACAAAACCAAGAAGTAGGACTAAGTGGTAGGAGTAAGGGGTATGTTGGAAGTGAGCCACAAATGCTGTCTCTCTTTTGTGTTTCAAGATTTATTACACAAAATGCCTTTAGCTACTGGCTTTCTTTAAAGCAGTCAAATAACATCATCCAATCCTAGAATTGAGACTTCTCTTTTCCCCTCTGTCCTTCTCTGATTTTTTTCCATAAATTGTCAAGGAGACCTGGAAGCAAAGCAGCCTCAAGGCCTGGAAATGAGAGTATTTTTACTGGCGCAGTTGCAGTCCAGAAGATATTAGCCGTGTAGGAAATGTGCTGAATATTACGGGCCCCACGATCCAGGGCCAAGAAAGACAGTTGGTGCGAACCCCAGACTTGCCGTGCGGCTGCTATCTCTCAAAATGTCAAAGCTCTGCTCTCTAAGTCGGCTCTTTTCTGCAGCGGCTCCAAGTTGGACCACGAAGGAAGGCGGGCGGGCGAGCTGACTGGCTGGCTGTCCAGTTTGCTGAGTCATAGTGGTAATTAAATGTGACTGAAGACTGGAAGGTCAACTCTGATACTAAGCACAGTCCACAGGAAGGGTTTAGGCCCATTCCTTCATTTGCACTTTTCCTTTGTAAAATATGTGGCTGATTAACCTTTATTTCTTCCATTCAAATGCTGAAGAAATAACTATTTCTTGGCAATATCATCATATATATGTATGTGTGCCCATGCTGACTTGAGCACCTCACATTAAAGTAATTCCAGATGTGAAATAACAACATTTGCCTGCCACAAACATGTAAGGCTCCAAGGCAAATAAATCCAGAGTCAGGATATTTACGAACCCATAAATGGGATTATTTTAAAGTAATCTATTTTCATGACAGATAAAACAGAGCCAGGCGTTAATCACTGTACTTGCAAGCTCTTAGCTGCACATTCCTCACATGCTGTGCAAATGAGCCCTAAAATGTGCATGACTCCTATTCTAACAGTTACATGTAGTTTCCTGATCAGCAGCGTCATGTGGGACTGTGGCTAATGATCCAAAAGGGTGAACGGGATGAAGGCAATTTGTAGCATCTCGTTATGCCCCTCATTCATTATTATTGTTCCGCTAATTTATACTTTATGGCTACTTTTTCTCATTGAAGGAGGAGACATTAAAGCCATGGTCCTGCAGTGTTGTTGACAAGGCCTGTCTAACCGCTTACCACAACCACAACAGCTATGAAGTGGTGGAGGGGACGAATCCCCCTACGAGGAAGGGGAAGAATAATGTAACTCATATGAACAGCCATATTAAAATCATACAGCCTGGTCTTGTAAGGTCAAGTTAGAGACCATTATAACTCTTAAACTTGTCTCCTTGTAATCCCTGACAGAGGGGGAGAAATAACATTAAGTGCTTTTGGCATGATGCAGTGTGCTGAAATATTAACATCTAACATCCACGCCTCCTGTGATTGGTCTATGAATACTTTGAAACTCTGGGGACTTGGTTTGGGTTCAGAGTTCGCCTCCATTCATGCCAAAGAAATTAAACATCAGGCCAAGAAGTTTGTGGTGAAATCCAAATCCCACACTCCGATTCTGGATCAACTAACTTCATGAGATAGTTTTACAGTGATGTAAATGATAAATGTTACATCCCGAGCTGAATATCTCGTAACATCAACAGTGATAATTTTGGTTTCTCTCTAAGTACAATATATGATTTCTTAATGGTATGAGTGCTGCAGTGAAATAACTCAAGAACTCTTTGTTTGACTTTGTTTCAAGGTTGATGTAAAAGTAGAAGAATGGAACAGAAAAAGAACCAAAAGAACTAAAACTGTTCTCCATTTACCTCATAAGATAAGGTTGCATCCCTCAGTAGTTATGCCTCTCTGGAGGCACATATCATACATTTAATGGGGAGTCTGAAATGTGTCAGAAATGTCTCAGAATACAAAGTACAGTCCAGTTTGTTCCATATGGGGCAGGGCTAACCCCTGAAACCACCAACAATAGGAACGTGAGCATTGGAACTGTACTGCTGAGCAATGTAACCTACAATTTCCACATCCACCAGCCGTGCCGTGCTCCACAGCACAACGGTTTTGCTCTGAGAGAAAGTGAGCGACCTCGCATAATGAAAGCGTAACTATAGCACTGCGCATAGCAGCGCAGCCCTGATCAGCTTCAGAGAAGAGGGAAGAGATCACAGGGTACCTGCGAGTTCACGCAGGAATAGTTCATCAGCAGTGGATTATTTTGCCTTTTTGGGTTGATTTATCACCCATTTCAACATGATTCTGTGATTTTATTACTTCCGCTAAAAAGTTAACTTTTCCTTGTCAATGGCACCACTGTAGCTCGGTGACCCACTGACCTCCTGATGACCTTTTTTCTCAGTATACAGGATGAGACGTAAGGTTGATGTAGTGATGAATCCTTGGGGATCTGTGCATTTTGTTGTATTTTGGAATGACCAGTGCTGAAAATAGACCTGCAATGTATCTCCAATGGAGTGGAGCATAGGGATGCTTCAGGGGCGGACTGGAGCGTAGGCAGTGGAACTTCTCTGAGTGACTTGAGAGATAGCGATTTGCTCTGCAGTACAATTCACCAGCTGTTCCCAGCCATTATATGGAAATTGGAGGGGAAAAGGCGGCCTTGAGGAACACCACAACTTGATCTGGCCTCAAAATTCTCAGGATCTTAATCTAATCAAAGATCTGTGGGATGTGCTGGAAAAAAAACAACCTCAATCCATGGGGGCCCAACCTCGCATCTAAAGGAAGAGCAGTGGCTTTATGGGGCAGCAGTGGCTTGGTCTTTGGGGACTTGGGTTTGGAACGAGAGAATCGCTGGTTTAAACCACACTGTGGAACAAACTTGGATGACGTGCCTGTTCACTTACTGGGCAATGCCAAGGTCCTCTTGACCATGGCACCAAACTTGCAACAGTTCAGGCAGTCTCCCATGTGCATCCCTCTCACTCTGACATCACTGGTGTATAGGATCAGTTTGCACATCTGTGTGTATTTCAACCTATGTATGAGGCATGCCTCAATAACAGAGTGAAAAATTGTAATTTTGGGTTATCATGAAGTCTATCTTCTACCTACGACCTATGAGTTGTGCTGCAAACATCTTGGTGCCAGGTACCACAGCATACCTTAAAAAAGTCTATAGCAGTCCATGACTCTTTGGGTCAAGGCTGTTTGGCCCTTTCCATACAAGGTGGGGTGGGCAGACAGTATTAAGTTGGCAGTCATTATATTATGTTTGCTTGGTGCATGGAACTAAAACCTTCTATTGATTCTGGAGAAAGACAAGGGGGAGAGAATCCCTCTATGAATCATCACATCATGACTGAGCTTGAATATCTTGTTCTTATCATATCTTTAGATTATTTAGTTTCAACAAAGTAGCATTTCTGCAGTCCATACTGTTTTACTTTATGTATTTACATCTAGTGGATTTGCTGCACTGTTTTCCTTTCCTTCTCCACACCATTGAACAGGGAGATGTTACATGTAAAAGGCGTCTTTCAGCGGATTAGTATTGTGTGGTCCTCAAGAGTCTTTAATCAAGACTGGGTTTTCGGCAGTGCTCTGCAATCCATTGTAGTCTTGGGAAAAGCAGACCAGACAATTTTGACTTAAGCATTCAACAAAGCAGTTAAATGAAGATTGTAAACATTTAGATTCAGCACAATGACCAATCATTTTCTTTTTAATGTCAGTACATATGATATCTTAATCTGTGACATCTCAAAGAGGTCAGTAATAATTTCGAAGATGGATGGGAATTTTTTCCTTCCACAGTCAAATAAGTGAAACCTCTGAGGCCCAGAAAAAATTGTCTGATTTACAGCCAGAAAAGAGAGAGACGACTGAATGAGTAAAGAGCTTTTCCCTATTGTGTAATATCCGACATGTCATGCCAGATCGCCAGGCAGAATAAGGCTCAGTGATCGCCTTTCTGCCACAGACTGAACATGTTCTTGGCCTCTTTCTGTGAAGCAGCTCTCCTCTGAATGTTCTCTACATGCTTCAAAGATATGAGATTAGACAGCTGCATGTCAGACTCATTGTCCTTCGTTAACAAGTCTAATTTGTGCCCCATTCTGTCTTCCAGCTCTTCCAAGACCTCACACAATCACTCTGGCCCCCACTGGGGTTGGAAGAATCACCACGCTGGCATCCATATTTGCACCATCTGTGACGGAGAAAGCTGTGTGTTTGTGGATCAATCACACAAACACACACTCATGTATATGCAAACACTTAAATGCTAACATATACAGAGACTGAAACAAGAATCCTTTTCTCAGACACAGAAGCTTAGAAACAAATTTCACTCCCCTCCTTTGAGTCACGGCACACACACAAATGCACAAACACACACCCACACCTTTATCCCAATGTTGTAGATGGTGTAATCCCCATTTTTATCTAATCCCAGAATCCCTTAACTAATTTGGGCTAAAAACCACAACAAATGAGATGATACCATTTTCTGATGAGCTTAAGTGAGTGATTTACTGTACCAGCTCCGACTGCTGATTGTGAAACAGGCAGATGATCTTTCATGGTAACAGCAGCCAGCTCAGTCACCTCCCTTTAACAGAGGTGCTGTTAACTGCTGGGTTAATACTGACATATAGCCATTGTACAAGTACCACCTCATGCATCTTTCTCCCTAAAACTCCCTAAAGGCTCTTTTTGGAAATGACTGTAACACTTTGGGAGAGATCCATTAGTGGGAGGGCTTGTACAATTCCTCCCACTGAACTAAAAGCATTGTATATGTGCCAAAATATGTAGTCTCTCCTAACTGACTGGCAGCAGTACATAGAGCAATCTGGAGAAAAAACATGGAAGTTAACAAGCCGCCATTACTGCAGTGATATCTCCCTGTAACATCTGTCTGTTCGAATGAAAGCTGACTTAAGAAATGAACTTTTATTTTCTTTTGGCAGGTTAAAGGACTTGATGAATTGATAATTCATCAAAAGAGTCAGAGAATCTGGAGAAATCTCTGTGCACCAGGGACAGACCGGGGTCAATATCGGATGCACATGGTCTTTGGGCCCTCAGGTGGCACTGCATTCAAAACTGGCATGACTTCACACTGAAAATCACTATGAAAATGTCCTTAAATCACTGCCACTCGATTCAGTTCACCGTGCCATCCACAAATGTAGTTAAAGCTGTATCATGCAAAGAAGAGGTGCAAACACGATCCAGACCAAAGCCCCAAATTTAAATGGACTGACGCAAAATGTAAAACTGTTCTGTGGTCAGATGAATTAAAATTTGAAATTCTTCTTGGAAACTGCTGATGCCGAGGAAAAGGACCATCCAGCTTGTTATCAGCACACAGTTCAAAAGCCTGCATCTCTGATGGTATGGGACTGCATTAGTACCTATGGCGTGGGCAGCTCACACATCCAAAAAGGTGCAATCAATGCTGAAAAGTATAGTGGTTTTAGAGCAACATATGTTCCCATCTAGACAAAGTCTCTTTCTGGGAAGGTCTTGCCTATTTCAGCAAGACAACACTAAACCACATACAGCATCTGTCACAACAGCATGGCTTCGCAGTTGAGGGGTCTGGGTGCTGAACTGGCCTGCCTACAGTCAAGACCTTCCACCAATAGAAAACATTTGGTGCATTAAAGCAAAGAAGACCCAGGACTGTTGAGCAGGGCTAACATCCTTCATTCGATTGGTCAGATGGTTTGTCAATATGCTCTCAGCCGACCAAGATTCCTGTTTGTTGGTTGGTCGCTCACATGAGTGTGAGAACTAAATGGTGGAGCGTGAATCTGACTGATTGATGGACGTGGCAAGAGACAGAAAGCAGCAATGCGGTGCTGGGCAATACAGATGAACACAAAGTGACGCAGAACACGTTATATTCAGATTGTTAACTTGGAAACATCAGGTCTTAAACTCAACGAGAATACTGAAGTGTCTCTGCTCTGTCCTCTGTCAGGGCCCTAACTCCCATTAACTGTTTGATTCACCGGTCAGCAAATACGTGGCAGAGATAGATATTAACAGCCTAAATGTCCTGCTTGAAAATTTGCCAGTTCCCAAATAAATAGTGACTAATAGATTATAGTGTTTGACTTATTTAAAGAATTTTTACAGAAAGATATCTTACCGAGAGCTTTAACATAACCTCAAAGTCCTTGTGCTGCTACTTACTTTTTGTCGCTATGCTGCTTCCATCTCAGTGCTGAGGGTTGTTTATCCCTGAAAGGCAGCACATAGCTTATTTAAGTGGTAAATATTCATGCGATCAACATGGAGGACATCATGTTAGCTTGCTTCTAAGTGACCAGCTTCATTTTTCTACAGTGGAAGGAGACAGAGACATGTCCAGATTAAAGAGACAGTCAATAAAAGATAATCAACTTCCTTGCAGTTGGGTCAAAATGAGAGAAATGATCCATGGTAGTAAAAGAACTGCATTATTGGACATATTCAAATTTAACTGTAGTTATTCCAATAAAGCAAATGGAATGAATGACCACTGTTTGGATGGCTGGTCTCAGCCACTGGCCATTGCTCTTTTTGATTCTCTCCTGCTAGGCCCCACTGTGCACTTATTTGCAGATTTAGCCTCCAGAAAAGATTAAAAGTCATGAATCTAACAGGGCACACTGAATGAAGCCATAATGCAGAGAGCAGATTTCGCTGTGTTACGACTCTCTCTATCTGGGCCCTAGAGTACAAGCTGGCACTGGGCTTAGTTGGTCTACAGCTGCCTGGTTCTGTTTGTCTTTGTTTGGGCTTCTGTGTGTTTCCCAGGCTGTTGGATTTGGTTTGTTCTCTTAGCAGGATGTTGACCATCGCTGCCAACCTGTGTGAGTGAATCCCACCACATTTGTTGTACGCCACACCACAAGGAAAGCAAACAAACCCCAGTGCTAAACAAAAGGACACCATAATGCAGCAACCTCAAACCCACATCTAAACACAACCTGCTCCTGGTTCAGTCAGTGGATGCCTCTCAGAGATTGTCTGTAATTTTGGCAAGCGTTGCAGCAATTAACTTTCTCTTTTTGAAATTATTTCCTCTCCGTGTACAATGGTGCTTCTGCAGTAGTCATTTCTGCACCTCATGCTGAGCGGGCCTCCAGTTCGAGTGCTGTTATAAAGCTGCTCTGGGATGCTGCAACTTCCATTCTCTGCCCTCTCATACAGCTATCAGCGCAGAAGAGTCTCTGTGGATGTTTTGGAGATGTGCTCATGAAAGCTGAGACAGATATTAAAGAGGGAATTCAACAAGCTCCTCTCTGCTGTTATTCCACGGGATGAATGGCTTGTTTAGATCTGGCTGTCTGCATGTCAGCCACTTTCAATGTGACTGAGACAGACTGATAACAACTGACAAATTCACATCTGCATGTGAGCGCGTGTCATCTGCTGTATGTATATTTCTCTGTGTGGTCTATCTCCATCTGATAGACAGCATCCTGAGGGAGACAGTAACAAGTCATCCACCTGAATATTCGTCCAGGGACGCAGTGTGTGCGCTGTGTGATAAAACTCTTCAGAAACAGGGGAGCATGGGATACTGAGGGCACCACCGAAGGCACGAAGATCGCAATCACAGAGAACAAGCAGACGAGGCGAAAGGAGAGAAGAGCCTCTCGAGACAAGAGGTGGAGAGGAGTAGACCTGCGTTTTATATGCAGGAGTGGCAGCAGAAAAAAGGCGATCCAGACCAGAACACCGAGTGAGGAGAGTCGGGGTTTTGACTCTGCTTTAACGCTGCAGTTTAGACAGAGAAATGAGAGAGGATAAGAGATTGTACCGCAGACAAGAGGCTGTCAGACAAGTGGGATTTAAGCATCACTTAGAGGGGAATTCCTGTGTTTTTAACTGGATCTCGTTTATCCTACAGATGTTCCTGGGAGACCAATTTCATATCTGCATGAATGTAAATTTAAACAGTATTCAGTCAGCTATCAACACCCAGAAACAGTTCAAATCAAGCACTATTTATTTATACAAGTGTCTTAAAAACCACTCTGTGTAGCCTTCTCTGTTGCTTCAGGTCATTGTCTTGCTGGAAAAAAAAATCTTCTCTCAAGCTGTAGTTCTCTTGCAGACTGTAGAAAGTGGTGTGTTTGTGGGGATGTGCAGAGTTTGGTGTCAACCAATCATAGCATATAACCAGCGCCACACAAAGCACCATTTTGGTCTCATCAGACCAAAGGACTTTCTTCCACTCAACCACGGTGTCTTCTACATGCCTTTTGGTAAACTCTGGTCAGGATTTGATGAGTTTTCTTGAGCAGTGGCTTTCTCTTTGCCACACCATAAAAATTTGAATGGGGAACACCCGCTTGCAACAGTTGTTGTTTCACAGTCCCTCCGTTTGTGAAAGACAGTCTGATCTAGGCAGATTTACACATGTGCCATATTCCTTCCGTTTCTTGATGGTGGATCCATCTGAACTCTTTTTTTGTATCCCCTGACTTTTACCTTTCAATAACCCTTTCTCTGAGCTGCTTGGAGTGTTCTTTTGTCTTTGTGGTGTAATGGTAGCCAGGAATAGGGATTGACAAGAGAGTGGACCCTCCAGACACAGGTGTCTTTATGCTACAATCACCTGAGACACATTCACTACTAATACTATAATACTAAAACTACTAATATACTATAGTGCCATGGAAAGTATTTGCCCCCTTTATGATTCCTGAGTTTTTTGCATATTTATCACACTTAAATGTTTCGGATCATCAAAACAATTTTTATATTTCACAAAGACAACCCAAGTAAATACAAAATGCAGTGTCTGAATGATAATTTAATTTTTTAAGGGGGGGGGGGGGCAAACCTATCTGGCCGTATGTGAAAAAGTATTTGCCCCCCTTGTTAAATCATGAGATAACTGTGATTAACCACAGTCCTTGGAAAGCTGAGTTTAATTTCACTGGCCACACCCAGGCCTGATTACCGCCAACATTTGTTGAATCAAGAAATCACTTAAATAGAAGCTGTCAGACAAAGTGAGTAGGCTACAAGATCTCAAAAAGAAATGCATCATGCCTAAATTCTGTGGACTGACGAGACAAAAGTTGAACTTTTTGGAAGGTGTGCAGCCTGTCACATCTGGAGTAAAAATAACGCAGCATATGATAAAAAAAAGAACATCATGCCAACAGTCAAACACGGTGGTGGCAGTGTGATGGTCCTGGGCTGCTTTGCTGCTTCAGGACCTGGACCACTTGCTGTGATTGATGGAACTATGAATTCTGCTGTCTAACAGAAAATCCTGAAGGCCAATGTCTGGCCAGTAGTTCATGATCTCAAGCTCAAGCGCTCTTGGGTTATGCTGCAGGACGACGACCCGAAACATACCAGCAAGTCCACCTCTGAATGGCTCAGGATAAACAAAATTAAGGTTTTGGAGTGACCAAGTCAAAGTCTGGACTTAAATCCAATTGAGGTGCTGCGGTGTGACCTTAAACGGGCAGTTCATGCTGGAATACCCTCTAATATGGGCCAAAATTCCTCCACAGTGATGAGAAAGACTCGTCACCAGTTATCATAAACGACTGATTTCAGTTATTGCTGCCAAGGGTGGCACAACCAGTTATTAGGTTCAGGGGGGCAATTACTTTTTCACAAAGGGCAAGATAGGTTTGGACTCCCCCCACCCCTTAAAAATATAAAATAATCATTCAGACACTGCACTTTGTATTTACTTGGGTTGTCACTGTGAAATATAAAAATTGATTTGATTATCCAAAACATTTAAGTGTGATAAATATACGAAATATCAGGATTCAGAAAGGGGGCAAATACTTTTTCACGGTACTGTACTGCAACTTATATAATACTACAATACTACTGATTGTCGATACATACTAGCAAGCCTATTTGTGGCAAAAACAATCATGTCAGCAGACTTTACTGGTTTGTATGCAGTTGCTCCAAAGGATAACTTTGGTATCATTCTGCTTTGGGAATGTTAGAAGCTCTTGCATTGTTCTCAAGATCTGAAAACATTCAGAACCTGCAGGTCAATTACAATCCTTTATATATAGGAAATAAGGCCAGCTTTGACTTCACAGGAGTAGAGATTCTAAAAGTTCTAAATTTAGAAAATTGCTTCAAAAGCAAGAATCATAAAATGATCTTTTTCTTTTCTCATGGGTTTTTCTATTTGCCCATATAAAGAAAAACTATATTAGTACAAAAATTGTGCCCCACTGTTTGTCTCTGATAACATTTCAGTCCATTAAGATGAAGATTATCTTTGTCAGCTGTGAGGCAGCATCACTCTTACCTCCTTTAACCTGTGATATAACTGCCCTAGACGTCAATTTGTACCCATGACAGCTATCAGGATAATGTACTGTCATTCTAAAGCTGAGGGATCAGAAACTGTGTTCTGCTAAAAGAGGAGTGGGTAAAGAGGGTCAGGTCTAGGGGTCTGTGGGATAGAGAGTAAAAGGAAATGGACAAATTAAATCAATCCCTGTGATGGACATGCTAAACAAGAGAAGACAGATCCACACAAAGGGGAAGAACTAGATGTGTTGACCTTGAGTTACTACATTGCTGTATTTGTATCTTAATTACCGGTTTAAGTCTGAGTGTCTCTTCTTAAGAAAATGATTTATGTTCCCCTTTATGTGCTACAATAAGTGTATGTATTAGCATTCTGACCTTGCCTTTCTCTGTTCTCTGTGGGAGCAATCTCAGCTCAATTATACCTCAGCAATGCAGATACAAATTGTCCCAAATAGCCGGTGACCAATGGGGACTGTCAGTTTAATCGGCAGCTTTTTGGAGGTGTCATGTATCTGCAGCGTACAACCAAATGGCTTTAATGAAATATGCAAATTTTTATTATAAATCTGATGATGATGTGCTATAATTAACCCTGGTATTTCAAACTGTTCAGAGGCAAAAAAAAGTACATTTATAACATCCTCTATATGTGTGTGTTGTTCCTTTTATGTGTAAGAGGTATTAAGACCTCAAAGCATCATTGACTTGTTCCTGTCAGAGAACTCTTGTAAATGAGCAACCATTTTCACAAGGTTGTCAATAAAGTTCTGTGAAGGATTAAGAGCATGGGGCACAGTAAACAAACAAAAGAAGAGGAATAAAATATGCTGTATGCCTGTGAGCTTATGTGAATCCTTATGTGAACCCATGGGTCTTGGGATCAAACAGTTGGTCCATTATATAAATGAACCCTGTGGTTTATACATTAACACCTTTTCTTGTGTATTTAGGTGAACAGACAGTTTCATATACACGTAATGATTGTGTGGCCTAAATTAAAAAAAAAAAAAGCTGGTGTTTGGCTTATGTCTTTTCTTTATATTAGACCAAACCCCAACATCCATCCTACAGCTTAAGCACAGAACTCTGACAGATTTAAATGGCATCAGTGGATAAGTGCAAGAATTAGTGAAGGCTTCAGATAGTATAAAAATTTAGAAAAGGGACTATCATGGTGCCACCTGTTGCCATTTTACAGCTTGAAAAAAAAAAAAACATCTGATGTGTATTTGTGTTTTAAATCTTAAAGTGTTTAGCAAGCTATCAAATGGTGCAAAAAATACAAAACCTAGAGATGTTTTATCTGACTGAAATTTGACCTGACAACAAACCTAAACACAGATTTCTTTTCACTTTACAGGGTCTTTAAACTAAGGATAACAAATGTCAAATTTGGATACAGGCCTGCCATTATGGGTAGATTGAACTCTACCATGAATAAAGTAACTTGTTATGGACTGAAAAGGAAAAAAGTGAACAGTAAAAAGGTAAATCTTTAATAACAAACAGTTCAGATGACTTCTGACTTGTCCACTGAGCTGTCTGAGAGGTTTTTAAAACTGAACTGAGACTTCAAGGAGCAGTAATGTAATTATTTTACATCACTGAGGCTGCAGGGAGATGCTGACCTCGCCAAAGTTTTTGGAGGGCGACAATAGATCCTGTATTTAATTGCAATTTTAAAAAATCCCACTAATTGTTGATCGTAGTTAATCCTGATAAATAAGATTAATCTTGACAGCCCTAATAATTAAATAAACGATATGTGGAACAAACAATAGTAGAATAGACTACCCAGTTTTCACAAAGGGCACTGGATGCCTGCTTTTAGCACTATGTAGCTGTGGCAGCAGACCTCTTGTTAGAAGTGTATATGGCTTTACAGCAATAGCTCACACACCAGGCAAATAAGAGGCCAGTTAGACAGTCTTAGCTACGGCAGTGTTTGCTACCTGGCTTGAAGCTAAGTATCAGAAGAGGATGATGGCGAATAAACCTCAGAAGAATAAAAGAGACCATGACCAAGAGAGAAGCTACACAAAAAGCAACAGTCTGACAGAAGAATGCATATCCCTGCAGATATTATCGGAACAGATTGGGAAGCAGTGTCAGGTCTTCTTTATTTATTGTTGTCTAATGTTTGGCAGCTTTACCTAGAGCAGAAAGTCTTCCAATCAAAATCATGTCTTAATTTGAATACAGTAAGATCCATCTTGCACCAAAAGTTTTATCAAATAACGGGCTGTAGACAGTAGGAGAGTCATATTTGCACTTTTGACAACATTTTTGGCAGCCTTGCAGCCTCTGTTTGCCAACACTTGTTGATGAGGTGCAGGTGACTTCTTTAAACTATCAATGAGTTTAAACATCATGCTTTTTTGTTTACATTTACATTTTTTTTAATTATTTATTTTTTATTTTTACCAAGTCTTATGGAATACTGCTAGCTACGCTTAGCAGGAGGGCTGGATGAACATGTATCTGATTTCACTAAGTTTGTAAAGCAGCATGTACAGTGCTTAACAAATTTATTAGACCACCTGTCATAAAAACGAGAAAACAAATATTTTAGAAATCTTTCAAAAACTTGTTTAAAACTAAAAATGTTATTGTTATTAACACGACGATGCTGACCGAAGAGTTCAAACTTGGACTCGTCCGTCCACAGTACCTTCTTCCAGTCATCAACAGTCCAGTGTTTGTGCTCACTGGCAAATCTGAGGAGTTTCTGGATGTTTGCAGGCCTCAATAATGGCTTCTTAGCAGCTATTCTTCCCTTTAAGCCTTGTTCCATCAGTCGTCTGCTTATGGTCACTCTGGAGACTTTCTCAGACTCTGATCTAGAAGCTTTCATCTCTGCCTGAAGATCAGCAGTGGTCTTCCTTCTATCTCTAGTACTTCAAATCTTGAGGTGTCTGACATCTGCTTCAGTTAACTTTGGTTTCCTGCCTCTTCCTTGGTGCATTTTGTAAGTACCAGTCTTGGCAATTGACTCCAAAGCATACTTGACCACACTGTGAGGACACTTTATGTCTTTCCCTGTTTGTCTCAGAGACCATCCAGCATCATGAAGCGCTTTAATGCGGACTCTTTCATTTTCAGTGAGCTCTCCACGTTCTACCATTTTGAACAGGAATGAGGAATTTCAAACTGAATTCACCCAAATTTGAGCTGGCTCACTGGGCTTCTCTGAGAAGTTAGAAATGAATCAAGCATAACATTCAACCACTAAAACTAAGGTTTTCTCTTCAGGAATGCAAGTAAATAACTATAATTTGACATATTAATCAAGAAATAATAATGTGCTTTACTATTTTTTTTAGTTTTTTTGTAAATCAGTAAATTTGAAAATTCATGGATATCAATAATAATTATATTTTAGCATTAAAAATATCATTATGGTTAAAGAGCTTCTACATATTGGTGTATTAACCATTGCAGAAACATAAAAAATGATGTTGTAATTACCAATGCTGTTAATTTAGGGCAGCTGTGGCATAAACCTTACTTTGGGTGGTGGTCTAATAAATTTGTTAAGCACTGTATGTCTTGCAGTCTGCAGAAATGCCAAATCTCAGCTCTCACACACCTTATGATTCGACTCTCACACTCACTGGGGCATCCATATGTGTGGGGGTTGGTGTTTTGCTGAAAAGGTTTGAAAATTCATAAGTCATGCCCGTTTTCTCATTCTGGATATCTTGGGGGAAAATAAACTACATATCATGGATATATTTTGCAATAGCTTGGACACATTTAAATGTTAGTGAACTGTAACACATGCAGCCCTTATGTTAGCGCTATAACACCAACTGAAATATTACTTTCCTATTTTCCACCCTCTCCTTCACCTCTTCCATCTCTGCTTGTACCCATCTGCTGGAATTAAATTTGTGTGTGATCGTCTGTGTTTCTGGTTGGATCCATATGTTTGTGGTTACAACTTATGTGTTCCCTAATGTTGCTAAGACTTTGCCAGGCATTTGGATAAAATACTGTGCTGATGTGGCAGCTTGGGGAGACGGGAAGTAACCACAGCACAGTTTCAGTCTATTACATTAAAAACACCAGGCTCAAAATCTCTGCAGGGGCTGAATATTACTACATCTTCAGAATTCCTGTTCAACTGAGTTCCAAGTTAATCTCTCCATCAGCTCTAAATATACCTTGTGCTGTATTTGCTCAATTTTGTGTGTGCCAGATTAAGTACTAAAATTTTGTATTTACTAGCCAGTGGGCAAACAGATCGTCCTTTTACCCTTTGTCTGACTCACTCTCTGCTTTCTTCTCTCCTACATTTGAACATCTCAGCTGCCACTTAAGCCCCAGAAATATGACGTCTGGTGCTCTAATGATTTGCAGACCATAAGTGGAAATGCCCACCATGAATCATGAAAATACATTTTCCCATTTCCATTATAGAGGAGACTACATGCTCAGGGAGAGATTTACACCATCATTGCTTTCTCATTCTCTGCCTCCTAGTCTTTGTCTGTTTCTTCCGTTTGTGCAATGTTGACCATCCTCTTTTTTATCTATTTTGCGTCTTTTCTGTTTTTTCATTTGCTAACAGAAAATTAAAACAACCTAAGGCCTCTCTAAGTTCTTGTTATACAAAGAAGTAAATGTCTAAAAATCCTTGATGAGTTCCTTTCAGTTTAGCTGATGTTTTCATCTGATTAATCCATCACAGGTTCTTTATTGTAACTCCCTGAAGGATACTCTTTTTAAATTGAATTAATGTAAGATTACTGTGTAAGCTTGGAATTTGTGCAGCTGTGCTCTTGACTATAGACTACAGCAATTATTGCAATGCCGCTTGAAACACAAGACTTTAAACCTTGCAGCATAACACAAGGTTTTCATTTCGAGTGTTTAGATGTGCTGGTAAAACTTGAGGGCATTTACATGCAAATCAGCATCAAAAGAAGGATGCTTCTGCAACTGATTTCCATGTGTACATCACAGTTTACAGTGCAGTGTTGTACAGGGAAGAGCAAAAATGCAACCAGTTAATTTGTGCAAGTCCTGGCAAGAAAGCTGCACACTCTGGATACATCCAGTCAAACATCAAATAAGTTGCTTATTGCATGCAAAAATCAGATAAGTTGCTCATATGACAGCAACCAGTGCATTTGGTCAAAATGATTTGCTCAACGTCCAACCTCAAATGGTAGTGGACGAAAAAACAAAAAAAAAATTCCTCTGCTCCTCTTCCTGGCATCTGCTTGAACTTCTCCCTTTTTTGGCCTCTGTTAACACATTTTTGCCATTTAAATCATTTTAATTGTGTTGTAGGAAAAAGCATTTACATTTTGAAGGCCATGCTACAGAATAATTAAATTTCAAACATTATTTTTTTGTTGCTTTGATAAGAGTGGTTATTATTCAGGTAAAAACAATAAAACAGCATCTTAACTTTACAATTGGCCATGATTTTCTTGACTTCCAAGGGTGCCCAGTTTGGCGGAGACCCAGAAATCTCTCCCCTTTATCTTCCCTTATGGACATCCTTGTTTGCAGCTATGTGATCAGCTGATTAGCTTTAATGACAGGTGTACCTAATAAAAAGGTCTGTCAGTGTATGTTGGCCAACCTTTTGCTCCTACACTCCCTGCATACACTCTGAAACATTTGCAGGTTCCTGTCCCATCAGAGCAAACCCACAACTTTAATAAAGAAGTGTTGTATCGTGCCTTTTGTAATTTAAGATCAGTGTCTGGGTTATATTAGGAGTTGCCATTGATTTAACAGTACGTGCAGAATCATAATGTTAGAGGTTTATCAAGGGGAGGAATCTGGCTCTGCTCCCGAGGATCGCCTGTGGCATTCAAACCTGAGCAGCAGCCAAAACACTTCACAATGCATTCTGCATCATGTCTATTTGTGTTATTAATCTCACGTCTATTTAATCTGGATCATTCAGGGGAATTGTGCATGTTGGAATTTCAAACAAAGTGTTCATTACAGTGCATTGCGTCATCGATGTACTGCATGTGAATGTTGCCTCGCATCTTTCTAACACCTCTTTTTTTCTTTTTTTCTTCAGCAGAACTGTCACTCACCCCCCTCTCTCTCTTTCTGGTTCTTTTCAGAGTCAATTATTTGGGAAACAGAAATATCATGCACAGTCTGTCTCCATGTCAGTGGAAGTGCTTCTTATGCAACCAAAGCTCTGATTGGTCTCAAGTAGAGCTGTCAATGATACAAGTCTGTCACATGGAGTGGTTACCTAGCAACCACAGGCTAATTCTACTAATTTTGTCAATCAATTTCAGACTGCAGGTTGCATTGAAGGGAGCATATCATGAATCAACCAAAACCTTTTTCCCCTCTGGAGACTCCAAAAAACTGATTGTTTCTTACATATTAATGTGACTTAAATTCCTGATTTTATGGTTGGTAGGAAAAGTTTGTGGTTCTTGTAACCACGTAGAGATTGTGGTGATCAGCATATAAACCAAACCAATATCTGCCTTTGACCTTTACAACATGGTATTGGTTGCCAAAATCTTACTTCAGACAGATTTCAGAGGCAAACCTGATCTCTGAAGTAAAAGTCATGCTCCTGTTCAATCACCATCATCAAACATCCAATTTTCACTTTCCTGCAAATCTGTCGTGGCTCTAAACTTCATCTATGCTGCTATTACTTTCATCAACATGATGCAATTGGAAAAATAATTTAGTGCAACATAAAAATAGTTGCAGAAGACAGGGTTTTTCTATTTTGTAGTACTTGCTGTATTGCATTCATGCAGAGGACGACTCCTTTTCCTCTCATCTAATATCTTTGCTCATGGATCATGGAGGCAGAGCGTAGAAGAAGCTTACCGTGTGATGATAATTTCTGAAATGATGCCTCCGCTAATTAGTTTAAATAACATTCAAACTGTTAAAATAAAATTAACAATATTGTCGCTAGAAGAATATTAAAAAATAATGCAGAAATCTCTGTAGACGAGCTGTAATAAGGTTTCAGTGAGAGGGGGAACATGAGCATGTAGAAATGAGTAAATGGGGAAAAGAAGAGGTTTCTTTCAATAAAGATGTTTATCTTAACTTGGTTCATTTCAGATATTTAAAAATAATCAAAGCAAAACTACATATAAAGATGTGAAACTAATACCATGCATTTCTCTAATACAACTTTTTCTAGTAGCACCTTGGTTTCAACAATAAAATTTAGGAGCACAATAAAAGAGCACAGTAAAATCAGATCCAAAAGATCATGTGTAGAAAGAAAACCTTGGTTTAACAGAATTTATATCATAAAATAAAACACCACATTTTCACTTTAAGGAGAAAAATAACCATGTCTCAGCATTCAGCTGTGAAACATGAGATGCCCTTTTGACTTGGACAAGAAGAAAAAAGAAGTGAGCCTTCAACATAAGTGCCGTATATTATCTGAAAGTTCACAAAACTTTGACTGCTATACTTTATGTGAGGTGAACTATATATCCTCATCTTATAGCTGCACTCTGGAGGTGTTTGACAGTAACCCCTCTTATTCTTCGTTCCTCTCTGGTCAGAGTGAACCTCTGACTGGCCGGCCTCCTCCGTCTTTGCCAGGAAATGACTACAGTTCAAGTGGAAGTGCTTAACAGCTGGTAGCTGCGATCCATAAACACGAGACCGAGGCCTTGATTGGAACCGCACACTGTGCAACGTCAAGCTAAAGTTTCATTCTTCGGCCTCACGGTGTAAATCACACGGTGCAGGGAAACAGAAGCCAGATGGTTGTTCACCTCCCAGCTCTGTGTCAGTGTGTGTGTGTTAGAGCTTGTAGTTTTATTTCTATCTCTGCCCGTTTGGATGAGTGGCCTTCCTCGGCATTGTGTGTAAACTTTAACAGACGTTAATCAGAGCTCTTCTTTCTGTTTATGTGCAGAGTTGTAGACATTATCAGATCATCATTATTAGATTATTGAATCCTTACAAGTTAAATTTTCCAATGTGCAAATTAAGGTCTAAAGGAGGGCTTTTTCCTTGACAGACACTGTGGAGGCTGGACTTTTAAATAAACTAAAACAAAAACACATTGTGCTATTATAAACATATTATTGCTTAAATATTTTTTATTTTTTCTTCCTTTAACAGTTAATGGACTTGGGTTTATAGTGCTTTTCTTTTCATCTGACTACTAAAAGCACTTTGACACCAAAGGTCACATCCAGGTCTGCACACAGATTTGGCTGGGCCCCTGACAAATCAGAAAATGGACCCTCCCCAGTTGTGATTTATTGATAGTATCATTGGATGTGTGTTGGCTCAGTAGTAGCATTGCTGCTTGTATCCTGTTACTTAATTTTAGAGCTGAAAAGTGTGTAAAATTAGTATTAGGTTGTGGTTTTGAAATTATTTGTGCCATTTTTAACCCTTCTAAACTTTTCACACCCACTTTAAAATGCCACTTCAATTTTATTCAATTTTTGCCTATTTTTTCCTCTTTTTACCCATTTCTGCCACTTTAAACCAGTTTTTGGCCACACTTTAACCTCTTTCATCACCTTCTCCAAATCTTTTTCTATTGAACTCATTTTTACTACTAATAAAATCCCATTTTCCTGCCTTTTCCACACAGTTTTGGTCTCTTCAAACCCATTTTGCCGATTTCCACCTATTGTCGCAGCTGTTGAACCATTTTTGCACACTGCCACTTTAAACACCTTTTCAAAACTTTTTACACCTATTTTTTGCCAATTTTAACTACATTTCACCATTGTAACATCCATTTTTTGTCACTTTTAACCGATTTTTTTCAAATTTCCGTCTATTTTTTTTGCCTTCAATAATCCATTTTTGGTACTTCAGACACGTTTTTGCCAAAATAAACCCTTTTCTAATACTTTTAAATCCACTCTCACTATTCTTCTGCCCATATTTGCCACTTTTAACCCAAGTGTCTTTGTTGTATTTGATAAGAGTGGTAATTATTCAGGTAAAAAAATCAAATATGGTTATCCTAGTTTAACTTTTCAACAGACCATGATTTTTATGACATTTAGGAGCTCCCAATTTGGCTGGGCTCTGGAAATAATTAAACTATTTACCCCCTTATGGGTGGCCTTAGCCAAACCTACCCATTCACAGCCTTTCACTCCACATTCACATATCGATAGTGAAGGCTGCCATGGAAATTGGCCATCAGTATTCACTAATCCCATTCAAACACATCCATCCCCATTTACATGCCATCAGTGAAGCTGTGTGTAAATTGAGGTTAAGTGACTTACACAAGGACACATCAACATGTGATTGCAGGAGCTGGGGATCAAACCCATGATCTTCCCATTGCAAGACTGAACCTGCCTTGCCCCATAATCAGTGATTTGTACACATTGTCTATACTGCAGCCAGCCACAAGGTGGCAACTGAGATATTTAATTATACTAGTATAATTAAATAGTATAATTATCTGTCTGTCTGTGTCGATTTGCATGCCACACTGTTGCTCCAACCTCATACAATCCCACTTCCACCACTTTAGGAGCACTAACAGCTGAGTAAAGGGGGGGTTTAGTGGAATCAGAGTTTAACATTATCTTTCAGCTTGAGGTAGACAGACAAGAACTCCAAGGTTTTATTGAACAGTTGGATCCCTTGACCTTCTCTCTCCATGACTCTAGAGAAAAAATGTCACTCAGGTTTGTCCAAACAGACAAATGTCATGATCCACAAATATCTTAAGACACCTGAGAATCTGACCTTCTGAACAACAAATATAAACCTTTCATGATCTGACAACAACTCCTGACTACAAGTTTTACTTTTGACTGTCACAACAACATGCACATAGCTCTTTGATAGTGTTGACTGTGACAGCCAATACTGTTGTTTTTCTTTGGGAGAACTGTCCCTTCTTTTAGGTAAAAGTTGAGGATTATAAAGGAGAGGAAAGTAACTTGTGGTTAAAAATAATGATAAAGTACTCGCAAAGTAATGTCAATTAAATAAAGATATGAAAAGTAAAACTAGTGACTGCATAAATATTCACCCCTTTAAATTGACTGACCTAATTAAATGGAGGCCAGCCAGTTGGTCATAGTAGCCCCACAATTAGTGAAATGGGGTTCACCTGAGTGAAGTGCATGTGTCTCAAGTTACTGTAGCATAAAGACACCTGTGTCTGGAAGGTCCAGTCACTGGTTAATCAGTATTCCTAGCTACCACACCATGAAGACAAAAGAACACTCCAAGCAACTCAGAAAAAGGTCAATGAAAGGTTTAAGTCGGGTGGAAGAAAGTTCTTTGGTCTGACCAAAATAGTGTTATTTGGCCACAAAACCCTGCACATCACCACAGACACACCATACCCACTGCGAAGCACTGTGGAGGCAGCATCATGCCATGGGGATGCTTCTCTACAGCTGTGAAAAATACTGACTTGAGGGGGGTTAATATTTATTCAGTCACTTATTTTACACAACATGTTTTATTTAATTGACATTACTTTGTAGAATTTGTAGAAATCTGTTTTTGCTTCAACTTAAAGGAGTTTTTTCTTTTTTGGTCAAAAAAACAAATTATTTTGACCATGATTGTTTTGTAAGATCAACAAAATGGTAATAAAGGGGACATATTATACAAATATCACTGTTTCTGGCTTTTCTAACAAAAATGTACCCCTGCCTTTCCACAATCTCCTCAAGTACCAGAAAAATCCATTCCCTTCCACCCTCTCTTTCTCCACCTTTCAGAAAATGTGTGCTGAAACAATGATGTCGTGATGTCACATGGGGAGTAAGCACCCGCCCCCAGAAGAAAGTTCCATGCTCCTTCTGATCTTCCTCTCAGTTGCAAGCTGAGATGCTGGATAGCTCAGTGGGTTACGCTGCTGACTTTTGTCTGGGAGGTTGATGGTTCAAATACCAGTCAGGTCCTAATCTTTAGATAAAAATATCGGAAACATTGTAATATCAAGAATGACACATCAGAGGGGTGTGGTCAGGGGCAGAGTCAGACCGCTAATTACCATTTAAAGCCAGAGACACATAAACGGCTCATTCTGGAGTGTTTTTTCAGCAACAAACTTCACAGACATGTTTTGGGGACCCTTGAGAGCAATATAAACTTGTCTTGAAAGGGTAAAATATGTCCCCTTTAACTAATTAATATTAATGGTCTCATCCTGATACTAACAGCATGAAAGTGATTCTAGGAGGTGAAACGTTCAGTGAGCTAATCTCTGTTACTTTTGTTGGCTTTGACCTCTATACTGACATACAATTGTTAAGAACATCCTCAGCATATGACATCAACAATGGCCAATGCTTCATAGATACAGAGACTTACTTTTAAACGGAACTCCAACAAAGAGGGTTATTTTGATCATTTCTGTGCAACAGTTGCTAGGGATTTTTTCAAATATGAAACCAGCTGTGGTCATTGAAAATGCTGCATGATAACCCCTAAAGTGCCTTTTCCTCCATTAGACATTGCACATAACCTGATGCAAGTGAAAATTCTTTCCTTTCATTGTTGACAGCAAGCATGAAGCCACTTCATTGCTTCACCATGTTGGGATGCGATGCAGACAACGCTAATGGTGCCACTTTACATCAGTTTTTACCCCTCACTGTGTCATAATAATGCCTTTACAAATGTATAAAAATGTCAGCATACTGTTAAGTATATAAACCATGTGGAGTTCTGGTTTGATTAAAAAGACTCTTTAATCAAAAAGAGAACAAGTGACTAGTGGAGGTGGGCAGAGCAAACGACCAGCTGCTCATACTTCACAGCTATGAATGGGCTGAGAGCTGAACTGCCAGTAGCTAGTAGAAAGAAAACGTTACTAAAAGAGCTACATAGATAGATAATTTACACTGTGGACTTTACTGTACCCCATTTAGGTGGAAACAACGTTATTCAAGGAATGACTGGTGGGTGGATGGATGGATGGATGGATGGACACTGAAAACAAGTGCCTTCTGTTCTCAAATAACAGAGGATCATTAAAGAAGAACTCTCTCGCTTTGGGCGGAAACTAAAGAGGAGTAAAGAGGTGTGGGGCCTGTTTTCTGTCTGCTTGCTCCATGACAGCAGGAGCTTTAGTCTGCATGCCTGTTAACAGTTTCTTCACACTTTCACTAGCATATTATAAGGTTTGACACATATGTAACTTCATAACTTCAAAGTGTCTATACCCTAAGGCATTCTGGGAAAGACTCGGGGATGATAGACAAATAATTTGAGTGCAATTACCAGAAAAAAAAAAAAAACCCTTAGAGGGATCAAGTTCACTCATAACCAAAAATGTTCTATTAACTCAGAAAAATAGCTTAAATAGCTGTTTAGGACTTTTAAGCAAACACAACTCATTTTTTAAACAAATTTCAACTGCTCAGTCATTGATCGAGAAAGTGCGCTTCCAGACAGTTCTGTGCATATTCTTGATTATGTTTTAGTTGGTCTACACAGGTGAAACTCCTCTAACCAAGTCAGTATTCACTTATGGTGCAAAAGTGTCTAATACCCAAAGTTAGTGGGAAAACTCTAAACACCAAGGCAACCCCACCTCAGAAACCGGCACAAGAAGCTGCTATCACAGCCTCTGACAGCAGGGCATAGGGGCACTCCAGTGGGCAACAGGTCTCACAAATTTTATGAACAACATGCACCCTCTTGACGCACTCCTCCAGGTCTACTTAAACATTACAAAAAGAAAAAATTAACGATCTGGGTCATTCATCATCCTTTACACATTTTTAATCCCCCCCAAAAATTTGATCTTGTTTTATCTTAGATTATTTGGAGACTACTGCCACTAAAGCAAAATACTGGATTAGATTCATGCAAAATATAACATTACTTTAGCAAACACTCAAATAAACTTTTAAGAATGCATGGCTATGCATTTAAGAAGTTGAATCACAGCTATATTTGCAATTTGAGAAAATAGACGTTGGCTTGAAACATTTCTTGCTGTTGCTAAATAAATCCTTAAATGATAAGTGTTTCACTTCATTACAATTTAAGAATAAAAGTAAGATGATATGTAAACACTGGGTATGTAATGATGGTTTTTGTCATCTCTGATCACAAGATGGGTCTCTATTTGATGCACATTAAAAAACCTATTACTTTATTTGTTTTGTCATGTTCTAATGCTGGCCCCTGTTTAGAAAAGCCAGCATTTGTGTGTTTAACTCATTGTCCATTGGAGTGAGGCTCCTAGTTCCTGGTAAAGTGTAGGGTTCTAGTGCTCTAAGCTTTTAAATTGCTACCAGAGGTAGCGCTATACTTTTTAGCTGTCCGTCATTTTGATGGACAGGGTTGTAAAAATGTCATCATACCACTTTACAATCTTTCATTTTAATTTCCTCTCTTCAGTTTTTATATAATGTAATAAAAGAGTGCTGGGGCCTCAGTCTGCTTTGGGCCTTACTCTAGCCAGGGGCAACCCTGTATACTTCACGTCATTTTTCACAGTGACAGTGGAGCACAATCCCAGTCTTAAAGTAAGAAAATGTGAATTTAGCCATTTAAGATACAACTAACTATTTTAATAGTTTTTATCTCAAGTTGTTTAAAGACAATAGCTGACTCAGAAATTACTAAGGCTGCACTCTGGAGCCCTGTGTTTTTTGCCTGCTCTGCATGCAGGGTTTCTGACCATTACTGTACGTCCGCTGAAGCAACTTGTGAAAAAAAAAAGTCAGCCCCAACACACCTTTTGTCCACTGCAGACTTTCACAGCATGAATGTTTTGTAGAATCTGTGTGCATTATCCGGAAAATGGCTTCACTTCTGATGTGAATAGAAAGGTGCATTAGAATTCACCTCAGAATTATTCGCATTTTTGTGCTCTTTATTTGCGTCATACTTCATGTACAAAGGCCTTAAGACATATATGAATTTTTTTTTTCTCTGTACGAAGCTGCCACTCTTTTTGTAATAAGGTAAACTCAAAGTAAATTATTTCTCAGAAAAAGCTGCGTCATTGCGCTGCCTCTGTGTGCCAATGATTCTCTGTGCCGGCCGCACACAGATGCATGCAAAATAATCAGTTAAAACAATCTCTTCGATCTACAATTACAGCCACCGTTTATGAGACTGTGTACAGTTTCTTAAACATGGACACCTCTTATTAAACTTTTTGTGAAGTTTGAAGCATGTTGACCTGCTGCACCGCGATGGCAGTTGCCCTCTGTGATGGAGTCAGACACCTGCAGCAGCCTCTCAGCTTGCTGTCAGCACCCAGATAGTGACAGGTGTTCAGTAATCTTCTGAATCGAAGTCAGTGACAGAGCCTGTGACAGGCTGAATTTTTGGTTAACACAACCTCTTGGATCAGCATTGCTTTGACAAAATACTTACATGGATTGCTCTTATTAATGGAATTAATCACACAGGAAGATAGTTTGAATTTTTCCCCAACCACAAATCCCCCAAAACTGATTGCGTCTCATAATCTGCTGTGATTATATTCTATAGTTCACGTTACTGTCAAAGATTTTCTGACTTCTTTTTCACTTTTCAAAAACTCTTCCCATTATTTGGCCTTCATCTTTAAAAAAGTCCCTGTAACTTGAAATATTGTGACAAAGAAGTTCCTTGGTTCAGTCAGTGCATCTGCACATACATGCAGTATGAACAAATCCATTCCCCTTCAGCTTTCTATGTCATTAAGGATGTCTACACAGGGCTGGCTGTGCCTTCAAAACCGTCTTCTGCCAATATGTAAATTTGTTCAGTCCAACTATTCTATTTCCAAGTTATTTTTTTGTTTAATTAGCCACAGGAACATGTGCAGCTTTAAGCAAATGAATGCTTTAAACAAACACTGCACATGAAGACTACAATCCAACAGAGACCTGAGCTCATCATGAACCAAGACACTGCTCCAAATGATATCTTTGATTTGACAAATGCATTCCTCTCTCTGCTCCAGCAGCACTTTTATTGAGCTCTAATTGGTCGAGACAGTTGCTGTATTGGCTGTTCAGCAGAAGGGCCATCCTGTCCGGTATTATGGGGTGTGAAAGGCGGAGATGAATATTGAAGGGGAGAGGCAAAGACAATGCTGGTGATAGAGGTTGGTGAAAAGCTGACAGGACAACCCAATGGAGGGGAAACGGACAACTGACAAGACTGCAGCCAACTGGGCAAGAGAGCAAGAGGTAAGATCGATCGGCATTAGTCAAAAAAAACCATCAATAGAAACACTGTTAAGTGGCTGGGGAGGCAAACTTCCTTCAGAGGCCTGCTCTCTGATATTACTCTGGTTTAATCACATCCTTTTCAATTACCTAAAACAGTTTAATACTTGGACTGTTAGTGGTGCTGGGGGGAAAAGAAGGTAAAATTATTACATAGAATTAAATTGGTATTTTGTGTCTGTATGTAGTCAATGTGTGTATGGACTTAAGAGATGACTGCTGAGGGAGTATGCAGCTATTAGTGGAGTATCAATTATTCTTATTCACCATAATCACAATATGTCCATCTTCCTCTGACATGAAATAAGGGATCAAAGAGGAAGTGAAAGACAACAGTTGGGTACAGTTAACCTGACACACCAGACAGACTATTTCACATATCTATTGTATGGTATATATTTCACACCCATCTGGGCAACACCCCATAGATGGTGTTTGGGAAGGGCAGAACCTATCAGAAAAAAGCTCAGAGGGCAATCGGATGAACATTTTTGTCTGTCACAATCATCATGGGCCAATAAGAACAACAAAACATAAGGCATGGTTGGCATGTGCTAAATAATATGAGCTCAACAGGTAGCTGTAAGGAATCAATACTATCAGTACTATTTCTGTATTTTTGGAGGGAACTGTTCAAACAAAGAACAAGTAAGCCAGAGAGACTCATCTTTCCAGCTGCTTTCCACTGTTGCTCTGTTTTCTGAAGTTACACACACTCAGCAATCATCTGGTCGAGTACAAGTGTTCTCTTCCTTTGACACCATCAGAGCCGCATCTTGTCCTTTGTCTATTTTCTCTTTTTCTTGCACATTCACAAACACACACATTTATCATGCTTTTTCTTAACACTGAAAATGTCCCTCTTGTTGGATCTTCTCTCATCTTGAAGAAGAATTATACACTGAAAAAAAGCTGTTTTCACTTCATTATGTCCTGAGTCCCTTAGCATTTTCATTATTGAATTTTTAAATTTGAATTTATTCAAGGATAGCGCCTTGAGATGCAGCATCTTGTTTTCCATATCTGACCAACTCTTTATTTGTGACATGATAAAGTCAGATTGTACTTATGTATATGATTTGAAAGACTGGAGCACACATTTCTTTTTTTAAAACTGCATTTTGTAGTCCCCACATAATGATGTTCATGTATGTATGGTACATCTGATATATGTGAACTATGCGCTGTGTGAACTGTCTGGTATTTTCTTCTCTTGCCTCAGTAAAGGTGTGTTTATGCAGGCTGTGCTCAGCTTTAGAGGTGCTGTTTCTTTTCTAAAACCACTGAGAAATTGCTGTCCACTTCTTTCACAGCTCTGGCAACAAAATACATTTTTTACACATTTCCACCAAGCTCTGACGCTCTGTCTGGAAGCCTCAGGCAGGCGTGAATTTGCCCATGGGCGATCTCTCTTGCTCTGGCGCTCTTATCTGTCTCTCTTTCTGTCCTCTCTGACTACATCCACTTCTCCCTCTCTCTTTTCCTCATTCTCCTGCAGCTATTCTACCCTGCTCAGTGGAGACCGTCAAACCAATCTGCTTCGGTGACACTTTTACAGGATGTCCAGGTTGAACTATGACCCTGAGATCCAGGCAGGGCCCAAATCTGTCACATGATTTAAAGCAGCAAATAAATTAGCAGCAAATTACCTGTCAAACACCTGCTGGTGAAGATGTTGAGAGTTTCCTCTTTTACCCAAGAACAGCTGGTACAGGAGACTGGAAAGGTGCATTTCCATCTGACCAGAAATCACTTTACTTAACGACCCCCTGCCTCTTGTCACCACCCGGAGGATCCGTCAGTATCATCACATATCATCTCTGGTTGGGTGCGACGCAAATCGTAAGTGACACGTGAGCTGTCACAGGCACCGTTCTCTGCGGGACAAATAAGTTTAGTGTTTGGCAGAATTAATCAGTGTTGACAGGAAGAGAACTCCCTCGGCTGTTTCCAGTCACGATGCTTTGTTTGCCTCACCTCCTAATTGCTCTTGCTTGTGTAATTAACTAATTGCGTCCCGTTATGATTTTAGAGATGATTGTTTAATTTAGTGCAATAAGAGCAGTGTCATTGGCACCTGTGGCAAGAGGTTCATGGAGATGACACAGCATGCTGGGACCCATTATCTGAAATAAGTAAGAGTGGAGAGACATAACTGTTAAATAATCCTATTTTCTTATACTTCTATTGATGAGATCTGTTGCTTTGAGCTACTTAGAGTAAAAATGATGATTTCTTAACACAAAGAAAGAGCTGCACTGTGATTAGACTTGTCATCATTGCTGGAGTTATTTGTAATTAACATTAACATTAAGGTCTTTGAGTCTGAATTTTTCATGTCCAAATTAAACCCTCTTCTCCACTCATGTTTGATGACACAAGATAATAAAGCCATCAGCCAATGTGCGATGAAGTATCACTAACTTTTTTAGTTAAGGCTAGCTGGGCGGCTCTGGAGAAGCATGCTGACTTTATAAAAAACAAGTTTTTAGAGGTATACTTTAATTAAATGTAAGGAAAAAATTTAAAAAAAATCTTATATTTTCATTTTTTTACAGCAGTTACTTTGTAAATAACTAAACAACGCATCTTCAACTCAACCAGGATGTCTGTATTGAAGAGATGCAGCAAGGGTCACTGCTGCCCACCATCAAAGCATCAACTCCTGCAACCTTTTTTATCCATCAATCAGAAAATACATTGTATTAAAGCTGTAGTAAGCGATTTATTTTTAGTGTCGTATGCCCACAAAAACAAGACAACCCGTCAGGGTCTAGTTATTGAAGCCATCTAACAGAATAACACACTTCTGCAACGCCTCCTAGTGTTGCACTCTCACTTGAGGAGAACCAGCAAGGGATGATGATCTAGCCAATGAGGATGCTAGTACTTTCAGCCAATCAAGGCTCAGGTAAGAGGGAGTGTTCCTACTGGCCGCTGTAGTAGGTGCGCTTCCGCCTCTAAGCTCAGTGAGAAGTTGATACAATTGCCTGACTTTATGTATTTGAGATATATGTAGGTTGAAAATATGTCTTATTTAGTAAAACTGAATACATTTGTTCTTATAGTACTTCAAAAATCCTTTTAAAGTCTTAAAACAATTATCTGAGGCTTTATGATGCTAAATACTTTTCTTTGGTCACTTAAATTATATGATGATGTTGAAATGAATGCTGGTCATCTATGAGTCAGCTGTTATTTTAATACAACATCGTAAACTTTTAAGCTATTATAATCAATAATGCTTCAAAAAGCTTAATATGATGATTTTATGATTTTTATCATTTAGACAACCAGAAGGATGCAATGAGGATTAAACTGATTTTTTTTTTATTTCAAGTTTTTACTTTTTTTTTTTTTTGTTACCTCAACTTCAGCTTTTTACCATTTAAGTCTTCACTGAAAGTATGACGTGTTACTTCCTGTGTGAGTAAAAATAATTTCATGTTGTTCAAAGGCAATGTAACTTTAAGGATCGTTGTTGATCAGTGAGGGATTTCTTGAGGACTTGGACTGATTGATCATACCTGGCTCTTAGTTTATTTTATGTCCTCAGATCATATGTAGCATGATAGTATATGAGTCATAAGCGTGTCTATTAGCCTTGTCTCAGTAATTCCACAGCTGCTAGTGCATCGCTTCATTTAGCCCTCTGTAAACTTTCATGTCTGCAGACTCCTCTGCACTTTTGTAGTATTTGAGTCCGACTCGAGTCCTGATTTTGGATTTGGACTCGAGCGCTGATGCCTCGGACTTGGACTCGGGCTAGAGCTTTAACTGCATCAGGACTCGAGGATGAAGAGGAGGACTTGACCCTGTTTTTCATATAGACAATTTTATCCTGTAGTATTTGTTGTTTTTGAGTGAGAAAACCCCTAAAAAACGATCAGTGTTCACCCAGCACCCGGTGCGTGCCTGAAAACTTAAATGTAAGGACTTTTTATGGACTAAAACAGAACTTAAACTATGGAGGGTGATCAGGATTTTAAATGTGACTAAAACTTAATGTTTGTCTAAAGACTGGAACTAAAAATGGTTGCCAAAATGATCAGTCTCTAAGGCCACTCAACTACTGGGTCTAGTCCTTTAAAATTAAAAGTTAGCAAAAATAATACATTATTAATAAAACACATCAAAGTAGCCCACCTGTAAAGCTGGAATTGCTTAAAATTTTTTAATAATTTAAATTCATTTGGCTCTAGGTTTTAGGGCTCATCTAGGACTCAAACATGGGTAATGGGGACTCGACTCAGACTGGTCTCAGATTTATCTTTAGACCCCAACTGTAGGGACTCTGTACTCGACTCAGACTGGAGATTTGGTGACTCGACTACAACACTGCTCCTCTGTGTGTTCCAATGTTCACTATGGAGCCTGATCTGAGTGAATTTGATTGGCTGAGTAGCATCATATGTGATCACTTCGGTGAAGTTGCACCATTTTAAAATAGGCTACCACTGAAAAGCATTCGAGCTGCACTGTTGAAAAAGAAAAACATGTATTAGCATGTTGAGCATTGATAATACCCAGGCTGTTACACCAGGCCTGACTGTTTAGTGATTACCAGTTGTTTTTTTTTTGTTTTTTTGCTTTTTTTTGGATGATGATTTATGTGATAAAAACAAAATTTAATTTGGAAAAAAGTTTCCACAAATCACTGGCATAGGGCCAAAACTGTGTATTGCCATTTTTCCTGATTTTGATTTTTTTTTTTTTCATAAATCAGTGCTATTGGTCACCCTTGGCATCTGTCAGTGGGTTTTTAACTCATTTTGAAAAAAAGAAGAGGTGTCATAAAGATTCTGACAATGACCATTCAGTGTTAAATTTACTGTAAAAATACAGCTCCTGTAAAGTGGTGATTTTGGAGATACAAAGTTTTGCCTGGACGGCAGCAAGTGTTCCCTTTTGATGGTAACCGTCAAAAACTTTATTTTAACCATAAATTGTTCTGTTTGGCAACATTTAAATCTTAACTCTTTGTGTTGGTTCAACAACTGTAGTGTTACGGACTGTAGAAATGCAAAGAAATTCAGAAACTGTCTAAATAACTTGAGATTTTCATGTATGGCAAAAATGTTGAGGTATCACAACCTTCACACCATCTTCTAGTTAAACCGACAATGAATTATAAGTTTCCATAGCTCTGTTTTTTAAGTGCACTTATCTCCATAGCGGTACTGTTAGCGGGCAGGGGGCACCTAATCATATTTTTGCCCATGACCCCAAAATGTCTAAATCCAGCCCTGCGTGGATTCTGCAGAACCTCTTCATTCAGTTCTGCAGAAGCCTGCTGACTTTACATTGCTTGCGATAGATGCCACCTGTTTGCAGAAAACACATTACAGCTCAAAATGAAAGGTAATATCCAATGACCTTTTGGATGGGACCTATCTACATTATTCAAGGCGAGCACTGAGCAGATTTGATGCGGAATCGGCTAAACGATGCACCCGAGTCATGTTTTATTCATCCGGCTGCTTCGGGAGCTGCGACCACACAAAGACAAATGTTTGGAGGATTACATAGAAACGATGAGAAAAACTACAGGGGAAAATCAAGTTATAATAGAGGGGATGTTAAATAAATTGTCACTGTAAGCATTGAATTATTTAACAGTTTTGGACTACTTTTCTTTAAAATTGTTCATTTTGAAAAAGATCAGAGCAGAAAAATGTTCTCTCTGAAGTCCTGAGAGTGAATTCAAGCCACAAGGAAACATTTAGAATATCTGTGTTTGGTCATTACTGTTGCTCTTTAATCTTACTTTCAATTTATCTGTCCTTTTATTAAGCTTATTATACGGGTACTCCAATCACATGTTTTTGCTGCCGATTCTAACACAGATCCTTTTATGTCTCAATATAGCAGTTGTGTGAGTGGTTGGTTAGTCTACTTTGCTTTGTAGTGTACTTAGATCTCATATGAGTGTCTGCACCACCTGATTAGAGGAGCAAAAAAGTCCAGACAGAACTTGACAGAGGTAATATGTTTACAATTGATTTAGCCATTAGCTTTGGCTGCTATACCAGCAAGTTGATGTGACAACAGCTGCCTCTCTGACCCCGTTTAACACAACAGCCTAGGTCTTTGACTCAATCATGGGTTTAAAAAAAATGAAAGTCATGAGTTAAAACCCACCTTTGAGTGGTTGTTTTGGCCATTGTTAGATGAATTACTGCAGCCCTGGGCTCAAGGCAAACCAAGACCAGCAAAAGCAACCTTTTTTCTGAGTTGCTTGGAGTGTTCTTTTGTCTTCATGGTGAAATGGTAACCAGGACTACTGAGTAACTAGTGACTGGACCTTTGTCATAGAATTTTTACACTACAATCACTTGAGACACATTCACTGCACTCAGATCATCCCCATTTCACTAATTGTGAGACTACTAGTACCAGTTGGCTGGACCTCCATTAAATCAGTCACTCACTCAATCAGTGACTTTACTGTGGGTGAATATTTATTCAGTATAATTTATATATATATATATATTTTTTTTTTTACGATAGTGGTTGTGATACGCTAACTAATCAACAAGAAACCTTCAAAAACACAGATCACCTGCTGTGATTTTGGACTATTGAATGTGACATTTGAAAAGGCAAGTGATGTTATCCAAGTGACTGAGAAAAGACACACACACAAAAAATCATTGTTTAGAGTGAGGCAGGGTAAGATGGTTGTCTTTACAGCCCCAGTACAGAGTCATTCTGTGTGAGGTACTCCTACTTATCAAGACGGTATTAACAGTCAAAGAGTGTGTGATAATTCAAACTCTCCAATCTTGTCTTGTTGCTCATCCACATGTTTTTGGTGATTTAATCCGTGAGCGGTTGTGTCTACATGAGCCTGACAGAGGTGAGTGTGTCGTAGCTGCAGGTGTTTGCAGCTGTTGTCTAACCTGAACCATCCACAGAGTTCACCATATGTAGCACTGGCCTCTGACCTCATCTCTCATCACTCCCTGCAGCGACACTCACTAAACTCAGCGCCGAGTTGTGCGTGATCATGTATGGGAACCTCGTAAAAAGCAAGATCAAAAGAGAACTCAAATTTGGCCTTGTATGCAGAATTCTTCAGAGCAAAGACGACACAAAGAACAATGCGACACAAAGTCAGAACTGCATCATTGTTTAATACTCTCTTCATTATCACCATATTAAGCTGTTGAGGATGGAGGAATGATGTGAGTGTGTGGACTTTTAACAACGCTGTTTAGAAATTAAATAAGACAGCTCAAAGAGAAAGATGTCAGTGTGTGAAGATGCCTTTGAAGTCACAATAACCATTGACGTTGTTTCTCAGTCATTTGTGCAACTTGTTCAGAACTAAATGAGCTCATTCACTTCACATGAAGGAGAAATTATCTGCATACATGCGCTTTGATAGAACAGCTGGTGTCTGAATGTGCTTTTTGTTTCCATTCATATTTGATGACAGTGCTCTAGTTCAACGCTGCTTCTTACTATGACACAGATTTGAGATTTTTCTCCTTTATTCAGCTGAAATCTTTGATTCATCTGATTTACACCCTTGTCCAGGCTTTTATTATGACTCAACAAGTAACTAGTCCAGAGTCTATAAAAGGAGTCACATAAAGCACTCCGTCATATCCAGACACAAGCTGTTATCTCCATCACAGAGTCAGTCAGAGGAATTGATATGTGCTCTCCTGTGACTCTGCTGCTTATTGTTCTACAATGAAACTCCCCCCTGAGGGCCCACGCAGTCTCTGTCTGCTCTACGTCTTCCCCCCGACAGTCTGCACAACATCTAATGATTTTCATCTCAGTTTTCTGGTTCTGCGCATCTTTTTAAGCGGGTCTCTGAGGGCCATGCAACGTAACCTTACTCTGCATCCCTCATGTCAGTTTCTAGCTATGACCCATCCATCATCCGCCGTATAATTACTCTATACAGCTACGTCTCAGCCTGTCACTGTATCTTTCACAGGCTGTGTTTAGAAGAACAGCCAGGCCGGCACATGTCTATTCACAGAGTATCTGCAGAAGTGATTAGAGCTGCAGGCCGGCCTCATCAGTGACAGAATTAAGACCTCAGAGACTGCTTGAGGTGTATCAATGGCAGTTGGGGGCTGAGATTAATTTCAATTCGTTTTCCTCTACCTTTGCAAATGTGTTGATGTAGTTTAATGATGGTGACTCACACAGGAAAATAAGTTCCAGTGGGATAAAAAAAAAGTAAGATATCATCACAAAGGTGTAGAGACAGAGAGAAGGAAGGAAGAGAAGAAAAAGTATGTTTGGCAGAGTGGCTGTCTCACATGAAGAGCGGCATGCTGTGACCATATGCTGGTCCAGGTGGACTTGGTATCCAGGCAACTGTATCAAAGCAGCAGGGGCATTTGCGATTGAATCCAGAGGACTTTCAAACAGAGGAGTCAGAGAGAACAATGCAGCTATCATCTGTCGGCAGGTAAGATCACCTGGCCTCGCAGAGCCGGACTCTCCTTCAGGCAACTCCACAGGGAGTTCATTCAGGCTGTCTGCCGCCTCAGAGAGACGCTCGCACAAGGTGTCTGAGGGGAACACAGGCATGTTTGTTTCATTTTGATTTTCAGCAATGGGGGAGTGTCAGCATATATAAAGGATAGGCCAGGTGCTTTTAGTGTTTTTACCGTGAAGCAAGGGTAGGCAACTACCTGGAGCCTCCTGATCTAAGAGGTCTAAAGATAAGAGTCGATAGGTGTGCGTTAGAGCTGTAAGGACATGAAAATTACATATCATGATTAAATTGACCAAAATGTTGCTGTATTTGTTCTGCCCACACAGTAATGTTAATGTTAAATTTCCTTGTTTATAGCATAGTGGCGCCATCTTGTGGTAGTCAGGACCATTATTTTCTGCGCTCACATATGTTTACCTACATTTCCTGTCTCAAGAGGAAGTAACAGGATTCGACTGTTCGGTAGTCTGTGGCTGCACAGTTCAGCTTCAGTTCTTTCTTTTCTGCATGCTAGAGCAATCTCTGTAAGTATTAACAATGTTCACAATATTACGTCTATATAAACTGCTATGTTATGTACATTTATTTGATGTCAATTATAGTGCCATGTAGCTAACAGATAAGCTAATGCTAACATGCTAATTTGCTTGCACAACATAGCTAATAGGCTAATGCAGTGTTGATTTATGTTTTACAATGCCTTATTTAATGTTTGTGTTGGATATTCATGAGCTGGATAGCTAGCATTGGAAGCTATTCAGGCCTTCACAGTATTGTTAAAATTCAAAATGTTCAACAAGTACTGACATGTCGCACTGAAATCATCAAACTTAATATAAGTTTTATATAAAAAAAACAATCTGCAGGGCAAAGGTGTAGCTCAGTGGGTAGAGCAGGCACCCTTGGGCAGAGACTGTGGTCCTCAGTGCACTAGTCCCGGGATAAATTCTTGGTCTCGGTGCATGTTGGAGCATGTCTTCCCCCAGTTTCTCTCCCCAAATTTCATATATCTATTCAGCTGTCCTATCAAATAAAGGCAACTTTTGCCTTGTCAATCCATTTTTGATTCACCTTGGTAAAAAACTTACCAGAGTTGGAAAAAGTTCACGACTATTTCACTCAAGTTAAAGTAAAAGGTACTGTATTGTACTGTACTATTGATGAGTTGTACGGTAAAATCTGGTCTTTCCTTATTGGTAAGAAAAGCAACAGAATAGATCTCCAACCAGGTTGTTCAGGTAAAGCCAAACCTTTATAATAAATTGAACTACACAGCAAGGTTGACATTGTTAATTAAATTCATATAGAGTTAAACTGAACACTTCAAAAGTGTCTATTTTGGTCCACACTACATAGAGATAAACTACACTTTTGAACGTGTTAAATCTTTTAGAATATGACATAACTCTTGAAAATTTTGAAAGGTGGGTCTCCACTAGCAAGAACAAAGCAGAGAGTCAACCTCATAGCAAGTCAACGCAAACTGATGAAGAATACGCTCTATGTACAGTGGATAACTTCACTCATGGTGCAAATGTATCCCACATCAAAAAACAATAACAATCCTCCAGAAACATGACCCCCCCCCCCCACCCACACACACACACACGCACCAGGAATCACTGTACAATCACTGTACAACAGGCAACATTCCAAATACAACTAAACCCTTATCAAACACATCTAAACACTCTGCTCAAGGGCATGATAGGAAACTCAGCCCACACATCCCATAGATTTGGAGTTGTAGAGGGTGGACTGACACTTAGTGGATCAACACTGTCAACCCTTGGGATCATTAAAACCAGAACAGAGTTAAAGTTAGTAAAAGTTAATAAAATCAACTCTGAAATGTTTAGCCCTGAGATATCAACACTCCAATTTTTGCTGTATAAAACAACAGTTGTAGGATGTCACGTTGAATCATTCTCATTATGCACTAATGTGTTGTCAAAAGAGGTTGAAAAAGTACAAGAGTACTGAACTAAGTATAAGTACATTTACTGGGGTAAAAACTTCCTGCCTGGACATTATTTACTGTGATATTACAGAAGGGTTACTCCATAGGGTTTTAGTAATTAATGCATTTGAATGGTTTCATTAAACGTGAAGGGTGTTTTATTGAGGTTATCATTAAAACCAGTAACTATGTCATCACTAGTGCACATCAAATAACTTAAATACAAAGTCAATGTCTGAACTATTTTCAATGGTTAAACTGTATCTTAGATGTAAACACAGGGCTGAGAATGAATGAAACAGAACAAACCCCCTTCAAAAAGGCAGAATTTCTTTACATCAAACTGCAAATACAGGAAGTGGAGTCTTATAGACATACTGATGAAGATGAAGTGATAGGTAACTGTGTTTAAATGGGATACAATAAATGGAAATCTGATATGTGGATGAAGACTGAGTCTTGCCTGAAACATAACCATAGTTTTTTTTTTTTTTCTGTAGGTTACACCTACCCTAGAGACATGTTAAAATATTTAGATGTGGTAAGATGGAGTTTGGATGAGCAAGTGCTGTTGGGTATTTGTGTATGTAGACTTGAGATCTGGGGAGTCTGTAGTTCTCTGGATGTTTCAGCAAAGAAAAAATCTTTGAAACAGGTTTGTGATTGCTTTTACAAAAATGAAAGGCTGTATTTTGGTCTTTGCTTGGATCCTCCAAATTACTAAAACTGCCCCAGTAAACAAAGTAATCATATAAAGACTCATGTACAGTGGAATAATCTTCCTGCACTATTTTCAAATCAGCTGCATTTTGCCTTGATACAAAGTTAATAACTATGTTTGAGATTGGCTCTGTATAAAATGATGCTGATTAAAAAAAAAACAGTCTATTCATTTCATCCAAAGGGAATTTTTGGCATTAATTTGAAACTGAACAACCCAGACAGTCCTCTAATCAGTCCAAATATGCTCTCCAAAGATTGAATTTAATTCGTTTTAAGGAACATGTACTTAGTAAAAATGTTCAAACAGATCTACTCATGAAGAATCCAAGGATGTTTTTTTTCCAATTTATTTCCTGTGCATGTTTGGGTCAGACATGAGTCATCTCACAGAGGACTCCGGTGTGCTGCAGGGGTGTGCCAACGGGGAAATGAGCCCAAGGTCAGAGAGACACATGGAGACCTTCCTGTAAGTAACCGAACACCTGCCGTCATTACTGCCCATGCAATAAACAGTATGTACAACAGCTTTATTTACCCTGCAAATGATGGTGAATACTTTCCTGTTAGGCCATCTACAAGCATTTAGAGTCACTGTTTAGACTGTCATATATGTCTATCATCAACATCCCCATGACATTTTTTAAGGAATTCTCAGGAAACAGTGTTGTGAACATAGACAAAGTTTGGACACTTTAGAAGTCAAATGGGAGTCCTATTTTTAGGAATCAGATTTTCATGAGTATTTAAATCATCCCTAAATTTGGTCATGAATGTTGCTTTTGCACACAATATATCAGTAAGAAACAGCTGCATGATACTGGAAAGGTGACATGGCAATATCTTTAATTTTTGGGACATATTTTTAGGGTACATGCTTCTGCCTGAACTCTAAAATCCTTAGATCCCACCCCATCCTATATGACAAAGTCACAAGAATTTTGCATCCACCATCATCCTACATCCTCCTTCATGCAACTGGGCTAATAGTCATTACCAGTGATTGCCCAGTCAAGTGATTGACTACTGCTTGCAGTACCATGAGTAATTACTATAACTGGAAATTAACCCTCACCTTTAATCATTATCAACTACTGTTCTCATGAATGTAACCGTTTATTACCACAGTCTGCTTGTTATTCTCTAATTTGTTATCTGTCTTTCTGTCTCTGTTTAAACTGTACTCTCATGGTGCAAGCATGCTCTCTGTGCACGTTAGTAGTAAATAAAGGCTGCAGAAATATGACAAATACAGGAAGTATGACCAAATACGTAAGTGCGATGAGTTTCTACAGGCTTACACATGTGCAATATACATTAGAATCATACAATCAAGACTGTATTATTTTGAACTTTAAGTCTAGTTTTGTAAGAAATGTATTGTTTGTAAAAATCAGGGCTGATGCGGAAAAGATGTTTGATTATAGCACTTAAGTCAATGGCTAATACTGATACTTTTGGTGTAACCCTCCCATAATACCAACAATTTGACCACAAAAACAGATCAGAGTTTGTCCAACAGATCCCATCTTCAGCCAAATAATAAATCTATTCTGGGCACTGATTTAGCCTAGCTGGTAGAGCAGGAACTCATATGCTGACTAAAGTCCTCAACACTCTGGTTGCTTGATTGACTCTGAGTCTCAACCTATGTTTGGTGCAAGTCATTCCAGTCAAAGGTACATCTACTAAATACTGACTTGAAGGGGGTGCATATTTATGTAATCACTTATTCAAGATTACTTTTTATTTGTTTAATTGACTTTTTTTTTTTTAGTTTTTTTGTAATTGCTTTTGATAAAAAATATTGACCATGATCTATTTATAAAATCACTAAAAGGGTAAAACATCCAAAGGGTTGAATATGTTTTATAGGCACTGTATAAAGAACCTATATTAGCTTTAGCTCTAGTTATTCTGAAGAAGAAAAGGAAGAAGCCTTTTTTCCACCAGAAATTTGCAACAATTACTCTGTGGGTAGATGAAAGCTCTGAGTGTCATTAGAGTGCTTAAAAATAGTGTGTAAAATGGACATATGATGAGTGAAAAAGTATATTGTATTTTTGCAAAAACAAAAAAAGTGATCATTTCATGAGATAAATTCAAAATTTGGTGATGTGTTTGGAGCAAAAGCTCATGAAGATGAAAAGTTTTTTTTTGTGCAGCTTGAGAAAGAAATCTATGAATATTCATATAGAGATCTGAATAAAATTAAAATGTAAATAAGAAATAAATCAGTAGTACATGAAGTGCTAAGTAGTGAAGAAATAAGTTCTGTTGTTAAAAAAAAAAAGAAAAGCTCAGAGTGTTGAAGACATGACTAAAGCAGTGTGAATGATGTTCCCACTACCACCCCCCCAGGAGAGAGAGGGGGAGGTTAACAGCTGGCATAATGAAGTAAAATCTCCCTTGGCAATAACATGTCCAGGGTCAGATGGCATAAAGTTCAATGTCCAGGCAACAAGCAGCTGTAAGAGGCTGTATGTACAGTCAGTGCATTCACACATCTCTTTTGCTCATCTTGTTTCAAAACAATTCTGACTGTGCACTTCTTAGAGTCTCCTAATGATTAAGTGACTTGTTTATATGAATGTTTTAGCTTAATTTGTTGCTTGATAAGGTACTGTGTATGTCAGTTGCTACAAGATCCACAACTTTTGTCAGGTTGTACCGGGATCGGGCATGAAAAGCCCTTTACAAGTCAAGCCACCAATTCTCTATTTGACCAAAGTCTAGGCTTTGTATGGTCACTCCAGAACATTTAACTTGCTGTCTTTAAACCATTTCAGCTTTTGCTGTATGCTCTGGGTCATTGTCTTGCAAGAATATAAATCTCCTTCCAAACCTTAGTTCTCTTGCAGACTGAATACGATTGTCCTCCAGGATTTTTCCTCTATTTTTCTGCATTCATTATACCCTCTACCTTTACAAGCCTTCCAGTGCCAGCTGCTGAGAAGCATCCCCACAGCATGATGCTGCCACCACAATGCTTTACAGTGGGGGTGGTGTGTTTGTGGTGATGTGCAGTGTTTGGTGTCTGCCAAACATAGCATCTTGTCTGGATGGCAAGAGGCACCATTTAGTCTCATCAGACCAAAGAACTTTCTTCCACTTGACCATGGCGTCTCCCACATGTCTTTTCGAATACTCTAGTGTTTTCTTCAACAGTGGCTTTCTCTTTGCCATTCTCCCATAAAGCTTTGACTGATGAAGAACCTGGGCAACAGTTGTTGTATACAGTCTCTTTGATTATTTCCATTTAACTAACTGTGAGACTACTAGCACCAATTGGCTGGACTGCTGTTTAATTAGTCACTTTAATCACTTTAAAGGGGGCTAACTTATTTTTACATTACATATTTTGTTTGACATTACTTTGTAGAAATATGTTTTCACTTTGTCCTTAAGGAGGGTTTTTGTAATTTTTTTGTCAATAAAGCAAAACTTTGTTTACTATAATTTATTTTTAAAATCATCAAAGGTGCTGAATACTCTCTTACAACCCCTATCATACAAAATCTAAGTTTTTCTAGGTTAGTAAAACTTGCTATCCGATCCATAGGAGAGAACTGTTTCCCAGTAGTCCCACAGTGACCTTCTCAGTATGAGGAATCTATAAATAAATTGGGCTGGGCTCTGTGCATTATTAAATCTGACTAAATAGCACAGCCATCCTAAGAGGGAATTTGCCCTCTGAAGGAAAATGGTTAGTTAGCAGAAGATGGAAGAAACAAATGGGCTTAATTGTGCTGATGAAGGAAACAAAAATACCAAAGCAGCACCATCTTACTGGCAAATAGTTCCTCTGTCAGCTGGTTGTTGCAAAGAGCATGTTTCCCATAAAGACAGAGGAGGCAATTAGCCTTACAGTAAGGAATATGCTGAATGTTAAACATACCTGACTCAACCAGAATCCTGTGTAGCAGTATGTTCAGCAAATTTTTATCAGCAGCCCTTATTAAATGTTTAATACAATAATGTTATTTGTATGGCTTGTTTTATTGAACCCAATCCATCTGAGTCTGCAGGAAAAGCTCGCCCGTTAATGTTGTGTCTAAACCAGAGAATGAGGGATCAACGCTGAAAATTTCTGAGCTTTTTTTTTTTTCTTGTCTTTCTGGATTTCAGCCCAGGCAGCAGGAATGCCAAGTTTTGAGCATTATAGCCGTCACACAAACAGAGCCAAACCTGAAACCCAGGCCGCAGGGGCTTCAAATATATCCATGAAATGCAACCGTTCCAAAGTATGTGGGAAACACACAAAATGATAATTAAAGAGGATACCCAATCCCTGATTTTGCTTGTAAGTTGCTTACTCTAGTCAAATAATGAGTGATGTAATGGCGTTGTTAGTAATATGAGGTGTCTCTGGAGCAGCTTTCATTAGGGCCTGAGCACCTAGCACTGTGTGAGGACCCCGATGAAACTGAAGGAATTTCTTTTTTCCCTGCACTTTGGAGGACGTATCTAAAGGCTGTAACATGCCCAAAAAAATTGCAGGAAATTCAGCTTTGGTTGAAATTTACACATGGTAACACATTTGCATTGCAAAATGGTTCCACAGTACCCTCTTAAATCATCTCCAGGACTAGGTTCAAGCACCAGGTATGAAAATTGGTACCGTGACCAGAATAATACAAATAATTTAAAAGAGAAACACTGATATCAGGGTGAATAATGTACAGGACGTGAGTTGTTTTCTGTGAAAGGTCATTTTTTTCTCATTTTGCCAAAACATTCTATTTAATCTTTTTTTTATTATAGGAGCTCATTACTGTGCTACTGGAGGATGTTGTATCACATTTTTGGCTTTCATTATGAAAAACACAATTTAGGCCAGAGTCATGATTTTCAAATATTTGAACAGTCAATCCCCTTTAAAAATTCACCATACTCATAAAACCTCTATCTCCTTGAAGTTTCTGTTATTTTTTCTGGTGCCTTGTTATTTTGCAATATTACTACCTAATGGTGGCTGTAGTGCATCTAAAAAATGCCCAACACCATTAAATATTGAGAAGAAGACCAAAGCATCAAGGTGTGTTAAATGCAGGTGCTTCAGGCACATTAACATTAGCTGGAAAGTGTTTGTGGATCATAAAGTACAATTAATGGGCCACTGGCATTTATTTTGTTTTAATCAGGCATCTACAAAGCCACTTTAATTTTAGTTTTTAATAATTATCTCTGTAAAAATATTTTGCCACCCTTCAAATGCTTCCCACATTGCACTAATGTCTCTGAAGACACCTGGGTTGGGCTTAAACTTTCTCATCTACCTGCCACTGTGGCTGGTGGATTCAACAATCTACCAGCCCCTCATTTTGACAAGCAGCATTACTCAATAAGGTATAACATAATTATTAAGTCTCTATTGTATTCAAGTTAAAGGCTATTGAAAAACGAGAGTTTGTGCGTAAATAATCCAGTCACTCTTTTTCAACCTTCATTTTCTGTGATTCCTACACGGACACTGTAAATTCATAGGAGATTTCCAACATTATGAGAGTCAATTAAATATTTTGTGTGCGAGTTTCTGTGATACATCAATACATACAAGTCTGCACTAAACGGGAGAGAGGACACATTTTTGTTTCCAGACCTGACCCAAAACCGGGACAGTAGAAACCAAGCCAACAGTAAACCTGAGTAATTATTACCCTGTTATTACAGACACATAATTAGACACTAGAACGACTGCACAAAGACTTTCTCTTATTTTTCTTTTTGTAAGAGGATTAAAGTTTCAAAATAAAGGCTGCGCGCTTTTCCTTACACACGCAGTCAGTTACACAATACACGCCCACGTTAAACTCATAAACAACAACCGTTAGCTTCACATAAGCACCGTTAGCCTGTTAGCACATTGGCCGCTACTATAACTTTGCAGCTTACAACAGCCAAATACCATCCTCCACCAGCATCCAAACACAACTCCCTGTTAACTGGACACTGCGTTAGAACTCTACATTTCAAATGAATAATGAGTCTTACCGCAGTTGCTAATATCAGTCCTCATGATGATATAACTGTAACCTCTGCTAAAGCAGTAAATCCAACCATCCTGGTTTATTTTTACTAGTCCCGAAAAGACCAAAGCTCCACCAAAAAGCTCCAAAAGCTCCAGATAGTCCGGTCCAGTCCTCCACTCATTAATGGCTTATCCAAGACTACTTCTGCCAATTAGCCAGCATAGACCTCTCTCTCTCTGCTGCTGCATCAGTGTTTACCACGCTCAGCAGTTCCCTTTGTTTCAGCCTCTTCATTACTCATGGCGATGACATACTCAAAATTCCTCCATACCGCTGAGATTATTAAGCCTTTGGTTAACCAGGAAAACCTAACTTAGATTAAAATTCTGCTTTACAAGAAAGCTCTGGTCAAACTTTGCCTGCAGAGTCTCCAGCTGTACTGAGCATGCTCAGAGAGATAGATTTACTTCAACCTCATCGTGCATACATAATTAGCCATGTGCTTGCCGTCTGAAGAGATAAACAACCCCAGCACCGCAGGACAGTGGATAAAGTAAGATTAGGCAAGTTTTAATTTATGTTAACACATTCTCGCGACATATCTTCTAGGTTACACAAAATATAACACAATTATATAACACAAATAATATGCAAGTGCAGTATTTACTTATCTGGTCATTTGCATGTTTTCTGCCAGACATTTTGACCTGTTATATTTTTATTTGCCGGACTTCCACCCTTTTTACCAGCCAATGACGGGCAATTGCCGGCTAACGGAAACTCAGCTGCATATATTGCTTGATTGCCCGCAGACATTGTGCTCCTCTGTGGGCTACGTGTATGTCTGTGTGCCATGTTCCATGGTTTCCTGCCTCTCTGCTGGTTGTTGTAGTTGTACTTGAGTGTGAATAGAGTAGTTTGTTCTGATACAGAAATTAAATACTCATACACAAGACCCAAAAACTGGGTCTGCTCAACCAGCGGACATAAAATCTACCTGTGGCAGTACGTTGAAAGTAGGCCATTACCGCAGGAAAACCACGGACCTGGCAACCCTGATCAGTACCCTGCGGAAGGAGACAAAATGGTGAATGCTGCATCGTAAATTAGTGCCTGACACAGAGGGGTTTTTGGGAGAAATAAAGTGCTTTGTATGCTTTCAAAACAGCATGCGGGTGAGCCAACATATTTTCTTTTTACGTAAAACTCGTTAAACTATATGGATTAATGCAGATCTCTCCGAATTTCATCTAAGTTTTTTATTCAGTTAATACTGAATTTTACTTTTGCATAGTGCTGCATGATCTGATACCTGTAGCTATATTGGACAATATTGCGGTTTGCTGTTCGATTAAAATATAATGCATAAATTGTAAAATGAGTCAACTTTCTTGGTTACCAGGATAAATGCAGAAAATAATAGTTTTGAACTGTGTATTTCTTAACTCCAAACACACAAATATTAATCAGCATTAAAAAATGCAACACTTGAAGTGTGTACACTGCTGCTTTCAAAATAACTTAATATTTTCATAAAACTTTTAAAGTTTTTCCTTTCTTGAAAATAATGGTGTTTCTATAAAGTGTAACAGTTGCACTTTTGCAAATTTAAAGGCCTTTCTGTAGGCATTTTTGCAAACCTTTCAAATACTATCTAATATAAAAACATTTGCAGCCTTTTTTGTGACTATAAAACTGCACCAGTGAATAGATAAACTGTGCAGCACTGGTTTTGCATGAAAAACACATCTCTAGTGTAAATTTCACTGTAGTTCTGCTCATAACCACACTAAAGAGGAACAAGAAATTAGTATGAAATTGTCAAATTTGCAAGTGTCTACCGCCAAACTTTCCTTTCCTTCTGAACGATCCAAAAAGCCTAAAAAGAAACACTAAATAGCAACCTGCTGCTCATGGTTTCACTCCTTTGCTTTAGCTATAAAATAAACACTAAATCAGAACTGAATCTACAGACTAGTGACGCTGAATGTTCCTAGCCACATCCTCCTTAGAGTGAGGCCAGTCGCGGGCTGCAATCTGTCTCTAATCTCCCACAGTCAGGGGGCCGTCAAAGAGGGGGGAGAGAGGAAGTCGGCGCAGGCAGCTGTGTCGGCCGCCCGGCCTAACACACTAACGCCCTGAATCCGCTGTTGCTCCTTTTCATGGAACTTATTTCAGATGAAATGGCCAAAGATCAAAATGTGGATGGTGCATAGTGCAGGCCTCGGGTATAATGAGTTACAGGTGGGGTTTAAATTCCCCCTGCATGTGCTGCGGCCCACAGCTCCAGATGAGCCTGAGTGCTTTCACAGGCAGCTCCAGCCAGAGCCCCTTTCTGATTTTAGAGTACTTTTCCATTTCAATTGAGCTGCTGCTGCCGCTGCTGTTGACACTGCCATTAAATATCTCAAGATGAAGAAATACCTCTGTGATTGTTGGACAGAAGGACTCAAAACAATAGAGTCTGTCTTAGGTTCAGAGATCTTAAGATAAAAGAAAGCCTCATGCTTTGATTTTTATCTCTGCTCCTCTTCCGAAGGTGACACTGTTGTAAATTAATACAAATCCAGAGCAGGTATGGAATAATAACGTGGAGCTCATTGAGGAGTGTGAACATGTGCGTCACGTTGGATGTGGTTAGTTGTTAATCTGAGAGATATGAGTGAGGCCACCACCTTTAGCTTGGAGGGTTTAAAGGTGAATGGCCCTGCAGGGTCACAATTCCAGAGAGAATAGAGAAGACGAGGAGGAGGAGGAGGCTGCAGACAGACACAGGGATAAAAAATACAAGAAGGCCCTGACCACAGGCTATAGTCGCTTGAACCTTGTGGTAAACTTGGGAAATGAGGTTGCCATCCCTCTCAATTTTCCCTTCAACTGAAAACCACAGCTCATATGGTAGAGATTGATCCTGGATCAAAGAGAATAGCCAATTAGACACAGTGCTTCTTTGCATTTGTAGTTTGCCCTCAGATCACTGAAAAATGTTGCACAGGAAGCACTTAGGTGACATCTGCAGGTGCAAATTTTAAACATTGCCCTCGACATACATTAAGCTTTAAAAGTTAAAGATATGGTGGTTTCACAGGAAACATACGCCTCATTTCAATGGATGTTATTACCATATAAGCATTATGGTGCATTTTCAAAGAGTCTAGACATTGCAGGGTGTAATTTTAAAGTAATCTGAAGTCATTTAGACTAAAATAAGTCTATCCTTTCACTATGGTTTGTCCCTTAGGACACCCAAGATCTTTGAACTCTTGTAGACCCCGGAGTGTATATGTTAGTTCATGACAGGGAAACTCTATATGGGTGTGTTTCAGTACACTGATACACTAAGAGGGGAGCCAGCTTCAGTTCACGGGGCGCTAAGGTAAAGAAGAAGTCACCATTAAGAGATAATGGACAAGGCACGTTGTCAATCCAGGGCACCTGGGAGTCACATTATACACACATCCCTACTATGATCAACAGAAAACAGGTTACAAAGTAAAAAACACCTGTAAAATCACTTGATGCATATTTGATTAATTTAACTTGAAAAGTAGGAAGTCATATGGTAATGCAGGATCATACAGGAGTATTAAAATATAGCCACAGTGTTGCTTTAATTATTGTCATGAAAATGGTGCTGCATAGTGAGAGCACTTTTAGAATAAATGCCTTTAGAATTTGTGTCCATTTCTACCCGCAGCATCACTGCCTGTGTGTGAAGATGCTTTAAAAGTGAGAAAACTGCTCCTGTTAATGATGTTGGGCTAATTTGGCAAACGACACATGTACATACGTACCTTCGCATATATTCTTGCACGCCATGGCATGGCTGGCATAGGGCTGGCACTGCGGTATGGTTTTCTCTAGTCAAACTGTTAAAACATGCACCAGTGGCAAGACAACATGAGTTTAAAAACACTTCAGTTCTTCTTTCTGGATCTAGATCAATGATTAGAAGTAATACAGTTTTTTGATAATCCTATGTCCTGTAGCAGAAACCCTAGACAGAATAATCAAAGGTATTCAAAAACCCTTCAACTGTTTTGAGTGAATTGTATATTATGTTTATTGTGTTTGATGCTTATTTTGGGTGCTGAAATAGTTTGTAAGTTTGTATAACCTTTCTGTGAGGTGAAATCACAGCTGGATGGAGCTCCTCATTGAAGCACAATGGCGAAATGAATAATAATAAAGACCTATCCCCATCTGTTTAAAAGCACACAGAACAATACTTCACATTCCCAGAGCTTATATGTTAACAGTTTATTATTTCTCATTTTAAATCAGGGAGGAGGGGAGGGAAGAGAGAGAAAAGAGTGCATGTATTTGCCATAGACAGAGGAAAAAGAAAGAAACTTCCTTTGCTCCTCCATCTGTAGATCACTTTACTTATTAAGTGTAAGATAAATTCTTTATCTCTAAATCAATTCCAGCACTCCTGTAAAGCTCACCTTAAAAATGTTATTTTTAGACCAAACACATTTGGATAGAGCAGGGACTTTTTTGTAAACGTGAATTTTTGGAAGACTTTTTGTCATGGAATGATTATTTTATCACTTTTTGGTCCCCTAGAACTGGGAGACCAAGATGTTGCAAAAACAACCTTAGAAATTGATGTTTACTGTGTGTAATACATAAAGGTATTTGAGTTTTTATTTCCTTTTAGTTTTTTTCAGTTGTCTTTATAGTTCCATAACTTTCCTTAAATATAATTGACATTACTGCAGCACAAATATTCTTGCAGGTGAGACTCTGCACCACAGAGTTGATGTTTTACAAGCTTTTTAAGACAAAAACGTCCAGGCAAGAGGAAATGGTTAAAAAAAAAAATAGCATCGATCCCAGAGGGTTGAGAACTCAAAATGAATTCCCATCAGCCCAGCAGATATGAGACAAAATAATGTGCCTGATTGTTAGAATATTTTTTTTTTGTTTATGCATTTTAAATTATTTTTATTTCTGTCATATTTTTTGCATTGCAGTGTGGCATTGTGTTCACTCTATGGAACACTTCTGTACATCCTAAAAAGGGCAATATCATAAAAAATATAAAGGAAAAAATCAAAACCCATCACTTTGCATTTCTTAAGAAGTACAAATTATATATATATATACATATATATATTAGGGCTGTTAATAGATTAAAATTTTTAATCACAATTAATCGCACAAATTCCATAGTTAACTCGAGATTAATCGCAAATTAATCACACTTTTTTTGTCCGTTCAAAATGTACCTTACAGTACTTTTTCTCAAGATTTAAATACCCTAATCAATACAAGTGGACAAAAATGTTCCCTTTACGCAAATGTTTGTTCATGTCAACAACTCAAAACAACAATAGATAAAGTCCAGAAAATTCTCTAGTCTGAGCTCAAAGATACTGAATGCTCCAAAAATATGCTGAGAGCATATCAGGGTAAACTCAAGCCCAACAAGGACAACAGATGGAGATACTGACCTTAATATGAGATTACTGAATAATACCACAATGTAGAGACAAACTTTAGACTTCCATAAGTTAAATCCTCTGTTCCCAGCAGCTGAACACAGAACAACAGATCTCATCATCACACATGAGCATAAAGAGCATGGTCAGTGAAGTTTAAATCACTCAAAGATCATCCCTGATCCTTCACACTAAAGCAGAGAATTTCAGCCTCATGTGAGGGAAATAAAGGTTCTCAGAACCATCCCATTACATCCCTTTAATTACACTACAGATCACTGGGAGAAGTCAAGTCTCCTCTGAGAGCTCGGCAGTAAGGCACAGACACATCTAATGGTGTTTCACTGTTCTGATGTGAGTAAGGTGGACACATCTAAAAAATCTCTGCTATTATTTATCATATTTTACTTTCAAATTAAAAAATGCCTAAATGTAAAATAAACACTGACAGTAAGAAATTACTGTCATCAGTCCAGTATATTTATTGGAATAGTAATAAACACACATGTGAAGCTGCTTTTCAAAACTCATGAACACACAAAGTAAAAGAAGTCTCAGTGGAGAACGTTTAAGTTGTAGTAAGAGGACTTGACTATCTTTCCATTCTTCAGATCATAGAAGAGCTACAGATTTAATCTAAGACCATTTTTTTCTTCCTAAATAAAGGAGACCCATAGTCTAATAATGCCTTTTAGCTTATATTATGATACTCTACAGAGCTCATTCACTCTCAGGCTCACCTGTAACCTCTGCTCCTCTGTCACACACCAGCCTCTGCTGCTCTGTCTCCTCCTCCTCATGATGCAGCTGTAGCCTATATTCACCATACATCAGACCATCTCCTATAGGGACTGCAAAGTCACACTTTTGCAGCATCTGGATTGACTGTTTTCTGAATTTGGCGTTTATTTACAGTTCCAGTCGATCGTTTTAGTAAGTTTCATTTTTGTCCGAATACTTTCACTTTCAAGCAGGAGCTGCGTGTGGATAGGAGAGGGAGTAAACGGAGCTTTAGGAGACATGATCGGACCAGTCAACAGTCAATATAAAGGGTCAGCGCAGCTGTAGTGTTGGTTCATAGCAGATATAAATAAATGAATAAATCATGCTGGCCCAAAAGTGCGTCAGCACACCGGGAAATGCCCGGCATGCCAGATAGCAAGTCCATCCCTGCAGTGTTGTCTGAGCATCTCCGTAGTAAACAACTCCAGCATGGGGGGGGCTCTCTGCATTAGCGGTTTGCTCGGCTAGCGAGTGGTACGGGCTTTATAAGACTCTATGAACTCCTGATAACTCAGTTCATGTCGACAGTGGGAGAAAATAACTTCAGTTTTATTTGACATGATATGAAAGCTGAACCTGCCATTCAAAAGTCCCCGTCCTGTATACATTTCTGCTCACTTGTACTGCATCACGACGGCGCCACTTCCTGATCTGACAAACTACGAGATGGGTTAAGGATCACACAGAACGCGCATGTGTTAATCGTGCGACAAAAAAAAAAAAAAAAAAAGTGGCGTTAAAAGTAATTTGAGTTAACGCGATATTAATGCGTTAACTTTGACAGCCCTGATATATATATATATCTACACTTTTTTTTTCAAACAGTTAAAAAACATTATATAAAAAACAGGCTGGTTGCCAATTGTTTACTTTGTTTTTAAGTGTATTTGACAAACTCTAATTTTTTAAAATAATTCCATTTTATTAATTCCCCATTATGTGGGTATATTACTCACTATATTTAATTTTAATCAGCTTAAAATGAGAGCTAAGTGCTTACGTTTGCTGATGATGTTGTTTCATTGAGCCGGATTCTTAATGCTTTTCCTGAAACAATCTTTCAATGAATATGCTTTTAAGCAAACAATCTAAGTATATTGTGTGCTAGGGTTTGTTCTGTAACATTCAAAATGTTGACTCTAATTAGCTGTAACTCTATCATGATGTCTCTTTCTGCACTGGAAACTTTCTGCCGTCTCTCTCTGTAGTCTGGCAAACAGACCAATAAACATGTGGATTATGGGGTTGTTCCTGTAGGACATTCCATGTCACCACAGGCAGAAAGCATACTTAGGATATCAAAAAGTGAAATTAGAGGCGTCTCTTTCAGAGCTCTGGAGAAACTAATACAGATACAGTATATAAACCACATGACGTATGTATTCATTTAGGGTTAGACGCTGGATGAAATTACCATGCGAACGCAGTGGGCTGGATCTTATTATTGCCAGAACTGAGGACTCAGAACTGCGATTCATTATACGGGACTTATGTGAGATGAAAAAATCTAAACAGCTCCACACATCTTTCATGGAGGCAAGACGGTCATATTTATTTTTTGACAGCCATGTAAGAGCGATCAAATCAACACATATTAGCTACAGTGGGATGCAGCGCTGAACTAAACCATCCGATTTCTTTGACAGAGTTAGTTTTCTTTGATTCGCTCCCAGAGGACATGTAAGTAGCTCTGACACTGTGCTCTCTCAGGCTGCAGCATTTATGGCAAATTCCTCCTCTCATGCTAAGTGAGTGGCTTGTGTCGTGTTCTAAAGAAGATTTTGATATACTGCACTGCTACTGATGATATCCCCACAGAGGACAATGCTGTGCTGACATGCTCACTGGGCCAGAAACAAACTGACAGCCTACGCCAAGGATTCAGTTTCCAACATCAGAGCACATATCTCACAATACAAGTTTCCCCTTCATCCTTGTTTCGCCAGTGCACCCTTTACTCGTCCTCTGTTTTTTTTTTTTACCCTCTCTTGTCTTGAGGAAAAGAGCTCTTGTAACCCAACAGAGAGACACTGATCCCTGAGCACAGCATCTGCTGACAAGCCAGCCTCCCATTCAGCCTTGGCTGGAGGCATGGGCCACCGAGAAACCCGATCCAGCTTGGCAGGGTCTCAACAATCGCTTCCTGCCCCATCCGGGCCCACACAGCTAAGTACTCTTAATTAAAGAGGTTAACTTGTCTAAGATGTGACCAAGGAAAAAAGAAAAACCACTGAAACAATCACATCACTGTTTCCTCGTCTCTGACAAAAGAGGTTTCCTCTCTGACATGGTATGATGTTAGCTCTGATACTTACACAATTACATTAAAGAAGCGGGTAAAAGATCTCCTTTAAATGTCTCTTAATAAGAGTCGACCACCCCTCGTGGGCCAGATGGAAGAGAGAGAAGAGGAAGAAGATGAGAGGAGAAGGGAATTGGTGATGTGCACTTGGACAGCTCCTTGGTCTCCGTGGAGCTCTGGGAGCTCAGAGAAACTGTAACTGGAGAGGAGCAATTTTATTATTCTTTTTGGTTGGTTGTCAGCATACATATTAATGAAGAGTTAGGTCATTGCCAGAGACATCTGTATTGGCCTGTGGGGCTGCCTTGCTAAACGCCAGAGAAATTAGAAATGTAAATTTATACCCAGAGATACAATATGAGAGATTCTTCTCTGTTGTTTTAGGCTCCAGAGCTGTATGAGCTCCCATTCTCAGGAGGCAGCCCTGCGGAACGGGCTATTCATTGCAGATCGACCAGATTGCAAATGACAGACTTTTATACAACAGGCCTGTTGTGTCCCAGCAGCAAAACATGCAAAGCTCATTTGATTCTGCAGCTTTGCCTTCCTACTATCCATGTCACTGTCAATGTATACAATACACACCAAGAAAATCGAGTTTCATCGCTGTCTTGGTTCACAGCTTAAATCCAAGATGTACAGCAAATAACAAAACATAGAGCGAATTCCTGCATGTAAGTAGGAGGATTTGATTCATTTGCCTGTCTTTTTTGGTCGTCATTGATACGATAGCCGTAGAGAAGCTGGAAAAGAGGGGAGAGAAAGTCTAGGATGGCATTTGCCAAACAGTGACATGAGTAGGGACATGGACTGTTCAGTTTTATTCATAATGATTAGATACCCTCATTCCCACCTTGAGTCCTTATCAGGACTCCTTATCAGGACTCAAAGAGGTACAGGACTTTTGTGTAGACATGTTCCAATGGAAAAAAAATGTTTCTCAATTTAGAGTTCCCTTACTGACCAGAACAGGAAGACAACACACAAGCCACTGGTGCACTAACATACATCATTCCTCCCATATTGGAAAGTGGAACATAAGCTCAAAGCACATCAGCACTGTGAATTAAATTAAACCAAAATGCAGACCATGATTGTCTTTAGTATGAAACAAACAAAAATAAATAAATAAAGGAAAAAGAAAAAGGACTATTATATTATTCTTCTTATAATAAAAAAAGTTAATTAATTCTAGAGCCCGACGGATATGGGATTTTTGGGGCTGATGCTGATATCGATATTGGGTGCTAAAAAAAGCTGGTATCCGATATATCGGCCGATATCTGATATATTGGCCAATAATTGATATTTTGGCCAATATATGAAATAAGAACATTGATATACACAGGATATAAACAGTACATGAACACAAATGTGGACATGTGAACAACCAGTTGCATTTATCTTAGTTTATTTCACAAAGATCCAACTTAGACGACATTAAAATGCCGTATAATAGTCTTATACTGTGGCTGTGGTCCATATTAGACAGGAAAATGATAAATGGAGATGGAAATGCTGGATGGTCTTTGAGACAAATATGACAGGTGGCCTAATAAATTTGTTAAGCACTGTATATATATTAGCAGACTTCTAAAGCAAAAGTATTTTCTGTAAATATCAGCAGTAATTTTCATATCAACTCTTGGTGCTCTATTTACAAGAATTTGTAAATGCAAAATTTTCAAGCTCCTAGTGAAGACAAAGAAATCAAACATGCATTTTTTTCTTCCACTTACTGTACCAAAAAGTAACTCTGACTTTAAAACCAAAAACCATACTGAACCTATTTTTTTTCTGTACTTTTACACTCCCAATTATTATGGTTAAGTTGGTTGATATGGGAAAGATGTACAAATCTATTTTAACAGCACTGTTATATCTAATTTAAACTGCTAAAACAAAAAAAAATCTTCTCCAAGCAACTTTACCAAAGTTTCTCACCAAAACCTTAATTTTCAAGCTTTTTAGGTTGTATTTTAACACATCATGATGATGCTTTATTTTCCTCTAATAGTCATCATCAGTACATAATCATGTAACCTCATGGGACCTTGTTTAGTAGGCTGACCAGCTTCAATCTTCCAGTTTCAACATTTGGGTTAACAAATGAAACTTGCCAAGAAGTCTGGGAGATCTTACCATAGCTACTTTGAGTGGATGAGAAGGATGACTGACCTGCAGCAGAAGCAGATGAGCTCAAGGATTTTTTTTTTTTTTCAACAAGCAGAAAGTCAAAGGTTTTGTGTTTTTGTGTCATTTGGTTCACATGGCTGATGTGATTAATACTCACTGGACAATTATTTGTTTTAAATGACTTTACTGAAGACATAATGTCACATTTCAGGGCCCCAAGACAGGTAGTAGCGATAACCTCAAACATCATGGATTTGGGGGTTTCAAATATGTGAAACCAGTTCCTTATGGAACCAGGTTTTGATTCCAATCCTTTCTAAAGTTGAACCTGAAACTGTGTAGCCTAGAAGGTGTCTGCTCAGACTCCCATCAGTTTTATTTTATAGCAAACAAAATACTCTCCAACTGTATTTCAGCAGCTGAAAATGAAATCCTCAAGTGTACTCATGTGGTTGTAATCCAGCTCCAAATGTAGTCTATTTCTGTGACATTCTATTTTTCTGTTCATGTACTCATATTCCACTAATGTATGCTAGCTCTCATTGTTGCTCCAACAAGCGTCTCCCCACAGAGATGATTACAGTTTTATCTTTTCCTATTTCATCTTGAAAGCTTCTCTATAATTGCATCAGATATCATTTGGGAACCTTTTAATCCTTGAAGTCTTGCTTGTATATTTAAGAAATGGCACATCAAAACCATAAGTACACACAATTTGATCAAGACAAACCTCTCTCTGAGTGTCTACTGAAAGCTTTCCTATAAAGTCTGAGGAGCTCCTCATCAATAAAAATGATGCCGTTTCTCATTTGTGTTGGGGGTATTGATCAGCTTGGGCAGTGTATCCACTTTAATGGAGTCTCAGTGGATGCATTCAGACCTACACTTCAGCCGTCAAGTCCGATGTATCAGATTTACCTGACAAATTTTCATTAGCTCAGTCAAAACACATCTGGCTGTAGAGTGAGTCCAGTGGGGGCCAAGGGGCACTCTGCTTTGTTATCATTAGCTGTCAGGACATAACCCATCTTTGGCTTCCCTCTCGGAGGCAGCAGCCAAAACTCGCAGAGCAAAAACAGCTGTGGATAATTCCCATTTCCATGCTTGGATTTACATTCATCCAACGGACAAAAAATTATGCTGATGTAATTCAAATGAAGTTCCGCAGGAGGCTCCATGGTTTGAGAGAACCCTTGGAAAAGACCTTGAACTCGGTTTGATGTTCCACGCTGTTCTACTGTTGTCGTCGGCACTATTGGTTGCCTTCCCCTGTTCCTTCCTGTTTTTACCCCGCTGGGATCAATGCCCAGAAGAGATGGTAATCACCAGGACAACATGCGCCAGCACAGCTCATTAGTGTACATGCAAAGCTCACACCAGGATCGCTGTCTGCATTTTCATGGAAGCGCATTAGTCTTTGCCACCTCGTGACAAAGCACCATCATTGATCCCGCGCTTGCCCTGTAGGTTAAGGAAGGCTAGACGGTAGCTCAAAGCCAAGGTCTCTGGGTGCACCAAATACCGGCCAGCCCTCCACCCACTCTCCCTCCTCTCATCCAGCATTCAGCATCAACCTCATTTTCCCTCCAGTCCTGCAGCGCAGTCACATAATAAGCTATGATTGCTGCTCAATCTTTGTCTTTTTTTCAGAGACAGCCCATTTGAGATGCCCAGACTCCGAATTGAGACTGCATGTAAAAACTCATTACTGCTGGGTGATGGATGGAGCCTTTTTTCATAGTGTGCAGCTGTAATAAACAATCAATGAGGAAGCATGTGCAGTACAAATCATCCTGTACACTGCCACGCTGGCATCAATATTCCATATGAGGGGTCTTGTTTTCTACATTCAGGGTCAATACTAATAGACCAGTGCACAGATTGGGAGATCCTCAGAGTGCAATCCATACCAAAGGGGTGTGATAGTGTTTGCACAAGACTGGAGCATGTCCTTGAAGCCATACATTAATGCTTTAAACATCCAGCCAATTGATATATTTTAGATTACATAGTTCTATCTAGTGATGTTACCAGGCGAATAAATTCACATCTGATTAAAGTCATTCTAGTACTGATAAATGTGTTTAGTTCACAAGTCTAAAGGCAAGAAAACACACAGAACACAGTCAACATTGTGCCCTATTTATTTTAGACAGGATCACAACTGTATTTGGTGAACTGTGCTGAAGATAACAGAGCAAGTAATGACAGCCTTTAATCCTCTTTGCCAGTTAACATCCAAACTCCAGTACTGATTGTTGTCACTTGTTTTGGTTATATGCAAGTATGACTAGAGCTTTGTAGCAGCCAAGGATTTAGCCATTAAGCTCAGCTAGAGGGGCAGCTAGTGGCTACCAACCATGTGACAGTTTAGCATTCAACTGGGATTATGGGCCTGATCTAATAAAAAAACATTAATGATTAATTTAACTGACTAGTTATTCTCTTGCCAGCTACCAAGGAATTAGACTTCAACAATCTAGCCGGCTCATGTTTGCAAAACACATCTAAATAGCAATGTATGCTAAAATAAAGACTGTCTTTTTAATTACAGAAATTAAACATATTCTTGGTCATCAGAAACAGGAAGATAAATAGCCTGAGTCACAAAGGGGTTGCACAGCTTTTGCACCCACTTAACCTGTGCGGATGAGTCAACACCTTGAAACAGGGCTGTTACACCCCTAACAGTGCTGCACAGCAAACAGCCTTTCTTTGCATTTGTACTGTTTGTATGCACATGTCAGTGAGCCATTATGCAGTCATTGTGGGGGCCTCTTTCCTTTTTGTCCCTTGAAAAATAAGTAGAAAGTATCTCAATTGCAAACATCAGCACAAATGACTGTCAAGCAAAGGTAAAAAAAAAAAAATAAATAACCATCCACTGTGAGTTGATGGTGCCTGTACCGAATTATTTTTAAGGGATGTCTCATGTATGCTTTTATGATCAGAAAAAAAGATATTTTAATACAGTGCCTATAAAAGTATTCACCCTCTTGGGTGTTTTACTTTTTACTGATTTTATAAATAAATCATGGTCAATATAATTTTAGGTTTTTGACTAAAAAATGACAAAAACAACATCTTTAATGTCAAAGTGAAAACAGATTTCTAACAGTTTATTAAATAAAAAAAATATGTAATGTGAAATAAGGGACTGCATAAATATTCACCCTCTTCAAGTCAGTATTTAGTAGATGTACCTTTGACTGCAATCACAGCACTGAGTCTGTGTGGATACGTTTCTATCAGGCTTGCACTATTGGAATGAGGTCTGGGCTTTGACTCGGCTACTCCAAGATATTCACCTTGTTGTCTTAAATCCATTTCTGTGTAGCTTTTGCTGTATGCTTTAGGTCATTTTCTTGCTGAAAATTTAAATCTTCTCCCAAGCTGTAGTTCTGCTGCAGACTGAATACTATATCTTTACAAGCCCTCCTGGGCTGGCTGCCGAGAAGCATCCCCACAGCATGATGCTACTGCCACCTTGCTTCACAGTGGGGATGGTGTGTTTGTAGTGATGTGCAGTGTTTGGTGTCTGCCAAACAAAGCATCCTGTCTGATGGCCACAAAGCACCGTTTTGGTCTCATCAGACCAAAGAACTTTCTTCGACTTTACTCTGGTGTCTACATGCCAGTGGGCAAACTCTAGTCAATATTAATTTTCCTCAACAGTGGTTTTCTCTTGGCCCCTCTCGCATAAAGCTTTGACTGGAAAAGATCCCTGGAAACAATTGTATAGAGAATACCTCTCATCTCAGCTGCAAAAGCTTGTAACTCTTTCAGAGTAGTCATAGGTGTTCTGGTGGCCTGTCTCACTATCACCACCTTCTTGCAGGGTCACTCAGTTTGTGTGGTTGGCCTGATCTATGCAGATTTACATGTGTCTATAAACCTTCCATTTCTTGATGATGGATTAAACCGAACTCTGGGGGATAATGAGTGCCTTGGAAGTTGTTTTTGTATTCACACCATTCATCCCCTGACTTAAATTTTCCAATAACCTTTTCTATTGGAATGTTCTTTTGTCTTCATGGTGTAATGGTAGACAGGAATACTGATTAATCAGTGACTTAACCTTCCAGGCACAGGTGTCTTTATACTACAATCACTAAAGACACATTCACTGCACTCAAGTGGTCCCCATTTGACTAACTGAGAGACTACTAGCACCAGTAGGCTTATATATTTTTTGTTTGACATAACTTTATAGATATCTGTTTTCACTTTGACATCAAAGAAGTTTTCTTGGAAATGGATATTAAATCAATCTTGCAATCTACAACTGAAAAAACAGTATGAAGTCATGTTTTTTTACAGCTGTCATGATTGACCCATGCAGAGAGGAAGCTTGATTTTTAACTGAAAACATCACAGCTTTCAATTATGGCCTAATAATAAACAGCCCAAGCTCATCATGTTGTGTGTGTGGACATAACATTGCATCATCAGCATAGAGCACAGCTCCACACGGTGTAAAGGTGGGGAAGGCTCCATGAAGTTTTTAAATAAAACTAAGGCCGGCCACACACTAGACGATCTTTTCAATCTGGAATGATTTTTAAACTGTGGGAGACCACAGACTTCAAGACGATATCCAAAGATTTTTCATTTTAATCCTCTGAACACACACACTAGACAACTCAGCCAGACTGTCAGATCCCTGGAGACCACACACCTGCCACACACCTGCCAACTTGCCTACGACCTCGCGTGATCACGTGACTTCAGAAAAAAATAAAAAAAAAACACAGATATCTGTCGATACCGTTTTGCTGTCTTTGCACAACAGGCTGTCCTGGCATGTGTTACCTGTGAAGCAAAAAAAAAAAAGTACGTATGATCTGGCTGTGATGCTACCCGGTCTGCTCGCTCTCATTGGTTGTTGTGGGTACTCCATCAGTGACACTACGACCTAGAATCATAAATAACGAACGTGTTTGATATTTACAATTAGGGATTTTGGAGGCTACGACGCAATTTGGAGCAGTAAAACAATCGTGTTGACACCACACACATGCAGACTTCTCAGACAAACAGTTGATTGCGATGAGGCTCCTCTCGGTATACACCCCCACTATCACTAGGGGAGGCAAATCTTGCCCCAAATCAGGCTTAAAATCCTATAGTGTGTGGCCGGCCTTAGCTGTACAAAGGAGGACACATTTTTGGGTGTTTCCTGCTGAATATCATCAGTGTTCAATTCTTTAAGGTCTAGAACTTTAAAAGGAGTAGGTAACAGGTGCAAGTGATGAATAACTTTGCTGCTGTTAGCAGCTGTAATGTAACTTTTCTTCAATATTTTCCTTCAGAGGTTTACAGCCCTAGGGGTTCACTTGAATTTTAGCCAAATCTGTAGGTGTTGTTATTCCAACAGCTGTTGAAAACAGCGTCCTTGTGAGTTATCCATTGTTTAGTTTTCATTGTTTTTATAAAATATATTCGTCAGAATGTATTTAATGACAAACACACACATGCAAATGCAGCCATGGATGCACTCAGCTGAAAGTCACCAGTAAAAATGGTCACTCATTAACCAATACAACAGTCGTATGCCCATTATTTTTAAAAGTATAAATGCCAACTCCTAAACTGGAACTTATCCATCCCAGCTAGCCTGACAGATATGTTTATATAGTGACAAGAACACATTGTAAAGATGTGAACCATTGTGGACTTGGTTTATCAGTTTGTCTTAAAGCGTTCTGTAATTGTTGTTCCTGCTGCTGTGTTCACTCTAACATCCCCGTTGCATCTTCACTGCCCCTACCACACATGAATACTGCCTCTTGTGTCTTGTTAATTAAACACTGTGTGGCAGCAATCATATGCTCAGAAACACAACAAGTACATGCCCAGCCTCATTACTGCACTGGAGTGTAATACTAAGAACAAATGTTAAAGTTCCCTATAAGGCTGGGTCATTTCTATAGCTAATATGACAAGACTGCTCAAACACCACATTAAGTATATTATTAAAAAAGAAAAGTATCTTGAACTAAAGCTTCTGTAAGCATAGATTTTACTTCATATGTATCATTACAGCTGCAGTTTGACAGATACAGTGAGGTAGGGCAGAGTGGGTCATAGTATACAAGTCAGTGCATGACTGCAGATACAGGCTGTATCTGCTGCTTGAGACCACCTGTAATGAGATAATAAAAGGGCTAATTAGAACATAAATGGACTGCAGCAACTTTTAATTTAATAACTAATGAATAATGTCAAAATATAATGGAATATCCAGTTCCTTAATTGGTCATATATGTAATTAAATTAATTGAATAAGTTAATGTGATGAAGTTTCGTATAAAGGGTAATTAATTTCTTGTGATATAAAGACCAACGGTTAGCACAGAGGGTTAAAGCCACATTACAAAAATTTATCAAACACCCAGAATCTATATTGTGAGGTAAATTATGGACACATTTTATGAATATTTGTATGAATTTTAAGAACACATATGAGTGTGCCAGTATGAACTCATACAGGTCATCCCAACGCCTAGGGGCAGCTGTAGCCTGTTCAGGTTTTGTCTTAGCCCTAAACTGAAGCCTGCATAAACAGCCTTGCTTGAGGACTTTGGAAAAAGTTTCAAGTCAAAGGTCTTCTGCTGGGCATTAATTACCAAACAGTATTTTTATATTGACTACTTTTGGAGCTGCAGATATCCACAGGGTTGTTTTCTGCCTCCAGTTACTGTATCACACTTTATATAAGTGACAGCAATCCAGTTCCTACACATGATGTCTGCATCCACTACAATGGATGCAAATGGACAGGGAGCATTATAACCTTCCTTAAGTGTCACAAACTCAATCCAAACTTTATATTTGTGCATGTTGGCTCAACTTTTTCTCCAAGGTTTCCATAACCAACCAACTCCAGACACTAAGACAAAGCACATCTATGTAAAGAAGGTATTAAAGTTGCATATTATGTTATACATGCAAAACTGACAGCAAAATATTTACACCAATGAAACAGCTAAGAAAAATAATCTATTCTCAGACATGGTTCAAAATGATAAACAGCGGACAGAGTTTACATTACTCGTGTCAGATGTGGGACGAGCAGGCCTGGCTCACAATCTCTGTTCCAGTTCATCCCAAAGGGGCTTGATGGGGTTGAGGTCAGAGTTCAGTGTGGGACAGTCAAGATTTTCACACAAACTCATCAAACCATGTCTTTATAGTCCTTGTTTTTTCCCCTGGGGGCATGTTGGAATACAAAAGGGCCTTCCCCATATGTTGCCATAAAGTTGGAAGCATAGCATTGTCCAAAATGTCTTGGTATGCTTAAGCATTAAGATTGGCCCTCACTGGAGATAAGAGGCCTAGCCTAAACCCTAAAAAACAACCCCATACCATTATCCCTCCTCCACCAAACTTCACAGTTGGCACAATGCAGTCAGGAAGGTAACGTTTTATAGGCGTCCACCAAACCCAATCACCCATATGACAGCCAAATAGAGAAATGTGATTCGTCACTACACAGAACACGTTTCCACTTCTCCACAGTCCACTGTTGGTGTGCTTTACACCACTCCATTCGAGGCTTGGCTTTGGACTTGTTGATGTCAAGCTTGCATGTAGCTGCTCGGCTGGGGAAACCCATTCCATAAAGTTCCTGCTGCTCAGTTTTTGTGCTTACATCAATGCCACTGGATAGTGCAATAGAATCAGCAGGGCATTGGTGACTTTTACACACCATGCACCTGAGCAGTCATTTACATCCCACTGTGATTTTACATGGTCTTCGTCTTTGTGGCTGAGTTGCTGCTGATCTTCAACGCTTCCACCATCTAATAATATCACTTACAGGTGACTGTGGAATATCCAGCAGGGATTAAATTTCATGAACCATCTTATTGCAAAGGTGACATCTACATCGGTACGGCACTTAAATTCACTGAGCTCTTCAGAACGACTCATGTTGTATCAATCAATCAATCAATCAACTTTTATTTGTAGAGCCCTTTACATCACATAAAGTGACCAAAGTGCTTTCCAATAAAAACAGTAGGAATACTAAAACAATATAAAACAATATAAAACCAATAAAAACTACAAAACAAATACAAGTAATGTGTCACGCCTGAATGTTAAAAGCCAGTTTGAAAAAATAGGTTTTAAGTCTGGATTTAAAAAGGTTGGATTTAAAAACAGACAATGCATGGCTAGATGCTTGACTTTATACACCTGTGAGAACAGGTCTGATTGAAACACCTGAATTCAACAATTAACAGGTGTGGCGAAACACATTTTTCCATATAGTGTATCTGCTATGCTAGTTTGATAATATAAGGGATAAATTAAGAATTATTCTTGATTGCCATTGTCAACATTTGTTTGACTTAAAGCAGTCCCAGATAAGGGTGACAAAAGATCATCAGTTAACACAGTCACTCTTTAAACCATAACACCTGTTGAGTGTTGGCAGAAAAGCTCTGACATCTAAGAGAAGAGACCAGCTTGGAAAAAGTGGAGCTTGTCATGATAAAAAGGGCGTATTCCCTGGCGAATTGACGGGAGCCAAGAGTTGCTTGACCAGTCAGTGCTGTTGAGCCCTTTGACACCCTGCTGACAAGACAGTGAGTAATCTTAGCCTGATGCTACATCTATGTTAATTAGGGCTTGAACCCCAAAAGCAGTTTAAAGTCCCTGGAAGATTGCTCATGATTTATCATTATTTTATTATCAGTAAATTGCCAAGTCACTCTATTAAAACGTATTCTGCTGCTTACACTGTAAGCTACTAGAGTTTTAGAGGTCAACCTGTTAATTGTTCCAGTTGCTGGGGTGAGTTGCATTCTCATTGCAAATGAATTGCTCCAGGGCTCAAGTGAAACCAAGCCAAGTCCACCTCTTCCAAGCAATCTCAGTTAGGTTGTTTTGTTCAGAAACCAAGCATGAACAACTTCTCCAAATGATTCATACATGAGAGCACCATAAGTTTGACTAGAAAGGCTTCGTAGTACTATTTTACAAATAGTCCATCATTTTGTCAATAATTGAAATGCAGCTCATTAGAGTTTTCTTTTGAGAAAATATTAAAAAGTTTTACTATTAAAATCTCAAGCAAGAAAACACACTATAAAATAAACATTCATTTGTCACCTTGCCCTCAGCACCTAATTAAAAACAAATGAAAAGTTCTGCCAACAACAAGGGGTTAAAGGTTGGAATCAGTAAGTTTAGAAAATATTCACAAAATGTCCAAATGAAAAGGGCAACAAATGGAAAAAAAAAATAGGGTTCACACCCTGTCAGGAGCCAGAATATTCTCTAGTTCATAAAGTATGCCGCCTAAAGGACCTCTCCAAGAGTGTGGACAGAAAGGAGGTGAGTCAGTGCAATCACGAACATATAAATAGTTTCAGATTTGCTCTCTTAAAAGGACTATCTTTGGAATAACATTTCACCCGCTCAATGAAGAGCTTAGATGAGGAGAATGATGCATACAATAGTCATGTAGGGTAAAGTCTGATGTCACAAAAGACAAACTTAAGAGGAAAATGGACATTTTAAAACATACTGTCACATACCTGTCGGTTACAGTGTTTGCAGATGATATACTCATTGAATAGTAGGAAAGACATTTTGGCTTGTTAAAATTGAAACAGAGGCTGTCTGAAACCATATCCTTTTCTACTATTCAGCCTTAGTATGACATCAGATTTGCTATGCAGTATATTTGAAATTCAAGACATGCAATTTTGCATATCCAAGCAGTCTTCAGATGTATCCAACAGGCCAGACTTTTGTTTGCGTTTTATGCTTTTACTGATGATAAGGCAGTGAACAAAACCAGAAATAGGTGAGATAGAAATGGCCAGACCAAGACCTGAGAAGGCCACCCAACTCGAGGATAGCAGCCTACCAGACCTATGGCCAGAAATCTATGTATGGTACGGGATTTAACTTGTCATATTAAACCACCCTATAGTGTGTATCAGCTTGTCAGCTTATGCAGAGGTGGTGAATTCCAGGAAATGAATAGCCTGTACCATAATAAATGTGCTCAATGAATGTTGAATTAGCTACAAAGGTGTGTAACTAATGGCCTGGGGGCGTGCATCTCAAGTATAAATAACATTCATATGTTATTTGAAATAATTTGTATGAAAAACTGACTGAAATCAAGCTATTGCCAATAACATCTTGTCCTAAAGATGACTGGGATATGCACCATAATCTGGTAGTTTGATGCTAACATGGACAGTATCATTAGTGGGCAAACAGATTTAGCATTTAGAGATTGCGTTATTTTCAATATAAGATATTATCTGTTTTACAAAAGATGTTTCAATGGTCATTTTCTGAATAATGTTAAGTGTAATAGAGGGTGTCATAAAAGATGCATAGTTAGTTTCTTAGCATATCGTCTAAAACACATCAGATGAGTCAAGTTCATTCATTTTTTTGTTATTAAATTTTTACAACTTTCAGATATGCTACAGGCATTGACTTGTGACTGTAATATGGTAGCTCCACATTACAACCCAGACAATCCAGACCAGACTGGATGCATCTAATCTCCGGTCTCACTGGACTGCCAAGAGGCCTTCCATGACTGTCCTTAAGCATCATGCCCATTTGTGCTGGTGTCGGGAACACATGCACTGGAACCTGAACATGTGGAGGAACGTTATGTTCAGTGATAAGTCCACTTTCTGCCTATGGTAGCTGGATAGTACGGTCAAAGTGTGGAGAAGATGCAGGGAACACAATGCTTATTGCTTGTTTTTTAGAGACTACCTCCAGAACTTGGGAGTGGAGAGGATGGAGTCCTGACCTCAACTCCATTGAACACATGTGGGATCAGCTTGGGGGGCGTGTTCATGCCAGAGTGACCAACACAATCACATTGGCTGACTTGTGGCAAATGCTGGTCGAAGAATGGGATGCCATCCCACAGCAGTGTGTGACCAGGCTGGTGACCAGCATGAGGAGGAGGTGCCAGGCTGTTGTGGCTGTGAATGGTTTTTAATGCTACTGAGGCTCCTGTCTGTTAAATGAATAAATTATCAAATTGCAAATGTGTCTTGTTTCTCCAATCATCCAATCCACCAAACAAGAGTCAATGGCAGAATAAGCTGTTTGGCATTGGCAGGGAAGACCTGGCAGATTTTCCACTGGCACAGCTCACATACTCAGCTCTGCTGCTCATCCCACAAATGCATGTTCCTTAAAAATGTGACACCATTTAAAAGGGAAACTAACATGTTTTCCAACTATATACCACTGTATTCCCACAGCACCTGAAGTCAACACAGTTCAGAAAATACTCATCAAGTTTTAGAGTTAATAGACAATTCAATTTCTCCTGCTGAAACTTTTGTACAGTCAAGAATACCTCCGTCAGTACCTTCAAATGTTGAATTCAGCCAAATACACCTACCTAAGCCTCCCATACAGTAAACAACAAATACAGGATTGTTTGGAAAATTCCAATGCTTAAATTAAGTTAAGAAATGAGGTAATTTCAATGATCCCTCTACTTTCTAATCAAATCAACCTGTACACCGACACAGACTAAACAACAAAACCTCTTCATATTCAAACATCATGCTCTCTTTAAGCCCAGACACTGAGTGATCCTGTTTACAGCTGATAAAATGTAATGTTTAGAAAGGGAGGAAGAGGAGTAAACACAGGTTAACATATGAAACACGTAAATATGAAATACAGGCAACAGGTTGTACAGTACACCACAGTACCCTTCCATCTGTTATGTTCTCAAAGAAACCAAACAAACAGCTGGAGTCTTTTAAATAACTTCTGTAACTAAAGCGAAATTTCCTTTATGAAAACACAGTATTGCTCTCTATTTTCACAAACAGGGCTTCTCCACTGTTTGTTTTTACACATTTTCTCCTCAGCACTGTTTGCTGAGCTGCTCTGGCAAATTGTATTTTTCAGCTGCAGATCTGATCTGTTATCGAGCAGACACCTCAACGTGACGCCGTGAGCACAGTCAGTGCCAGACTGTTCATATCCTCTCTCACACGCTCACGCAGCTCCACCACTCCAATACCTTTGTGGTCAAGACACATTTTTGTAGTCATGTCCGCTCTTCTCAGAGGTACAACCCAAACTGAGACGAGTCATCTTTTATGATTCAGTGCTTTCAGTTTAGAAAAGTGAATCTAATAAAGGCACTCAGAGTGCCAAGAAGAATAAATCATACATAAACTTATGCATAACAGAAACTTTAAATTGCCCTCTGCATACTGATATTGTTAGAATTTATGCTAATTGTATGTATAAAACCTATGGAAATGCATACATCTGTGTGGACATAAACACACACTGGTCAGCCAGAAACATTTCCTACTTAAATTGGAGGTGAAGGTAAACAATGGGGTCATTGTTTCGGTGCAGACGAGGCATTTGTGTAATGAATATGCTGAATGCTGAGGAGGCATACATTTAGCTGAGAACAACCTTTTGTCAACACAAATCAGGCTTACAAATTAATGTTTCCACTGACAGGTGTAGCATACAGGTAAAGAGCAGTTGCTTTTCCATTAAAAAGGCAAGATTTTCTTGTGACGTTAGACCATTTAGTCATTTAATTGGTGATGTATTGTTAAGGTTTGTGTTGATTTTCCAGCTTTAGATCAAGAATTTTGGAGGGTATAAAATCCCAGCTATGATCACTTAATTCAGTAAGTATGCTAAAGGTCTATTATGGAGTAAATGTACAGCCTTGACCATTATTCTTAATCACTGTTTTTTTAAATATTTTATTTTATTAATGCCTAACACTCTAATGATGCTTTTTGTGCTGTCAAAACAACATGCTAATTCCAATTACACACACAAAAAAAGCAAATTAAGCAAATTAATTGCATTGATGTCATACATCATTCTCTTCAACAGCCGTCCACTGTAGTGTTGTAATTTTGACAAAAACAAGCCAAACTTTTCATGGTGTTTTGAATATCGTTTTAAACACCTAAAAGATATGCAACATCCAGGATGGATTAATAGGACAGCCCCTCTATCTCCCCCTCCCCTCCAAGTTTCTCTCTAGGGTTGCCTCCTTTTGTGCATAAAAAAAGGACGCTCCACAATCCTCAGGGCCACAGCCATCATGGGCTGGAGGAATGGGGTGCCTGTACCATGACTACTACTACTACTCTTTGAGTTTTGTTGTGTAGGCCAATGTGTACTTTTTGGAGTGCTTTTAATTTTTGAGGGAATTAATGTACTTTGTCCTATTTCACAGCATATGTTACTTCATAAAATAATAAAAACTGAACTTTATAAAATGGTCGTCCAAACTTCCCATCACTTATGTGACAGCTATTTGACCTCTGCTGCCACCAGACAGTCAGTAGCACATCGTGGATGACCTTGAAATTTGCAGTTATGCTGCAGTTTATATTTAAAAATATGCTATCAACCTGGTAGGACACTCATATTCTATAGCTGTGTTGGAAGATATTAATTTTGTTTCAAAAGATAACATTTCACATTTTAACCCCACTCCTCCAATAATGTATTACTCCTTTAAAAGTGCTGTGAATGACTGAATTTTTTAAGTTTACTGGAGTAGATTTAAAGACAGGTTCTTTTTATGGATTCATCAGTGAAAAACAAGGAAATGGGCATATCCATCTGCTTTGCAAGGTTAGCTAAAGTGTAAGTTTTATCAGAACTTGACAAAATTTCTTTGTTAAAAGAAGAACAAAGAACAGCAGTAAGTTGTTTTCTTTTCAAAAACGACAAAAGTCGAGTACTTGCATGTCTATAGTCGCCATGTTTCGTGTTACTCCTCAGAAGCTGAGCACGCACGCAGCTCGATAGCGGCTACGTCACAACGTCACAGTGCCGCAGCGCTCTTCACAGTTCCTATGCAGTAACTGCTGTTTCAGACTGGCAGCCAGTGTTAGGGCTGCATTTTAGAAACACTGCACATCTCATGCACAGAGGATTTAAACATTTGAGGTCTCTTCTATTTTTGTATTTGCACTATGAGCAGTTATCTGTCCATCTAGACAGGAAAATGATAAATACAGAGCCATATCTACCTTGTTGTAGCAAATATTTACATTCACATCAGTAGAATATGTTTGAAATTTGTTTCTTGATGAACCAAATGAAGGCCAAGAGCTACAATATGTCTGTTTAATAAAGTAAATAAACTTCTACTCTTATAAAGCTTTCTGTTCATGCGGTTCAGGTAAAGGTAAACACAGTACAAAAGCACTTCCAGTTTGAGCTATTCAAAGTAAAAGTCCACTTTAGCATTTCTTTGGAGAAACTCGTTTCATTTGTACATAATGCTTTTATTTTGAAAAGCTCCCAGCACGCTTCCACTATACACCAATTCAAGTCACTTGTAGGGAGGTTTATTGAGGTAAAACTTAGAAGGAATGACAGAGTTGACAGCAGGGTGACATAGTCAGCATGCAGCAAACTCATGTCTGGTATGAGAGCTGTCATGACAACAGTTGCAAGCAGAAAAAAAACTGAAAAACGGTTACAGCATCGCAACGGTGAGGAGCGCAGCGGCACTGAGACGTCACACTACCAGCTTGGACCAAAACATGGCGGCCTCCTGGTGAGTTTATGAGCTCAAATTTACTCAAAATGCAGATACACTATATTGCCAAAAGTATTCACTTACCTACCTTGACTCACATATGAACTTAAGTGACATCCTATTCTTAATCCATAGGGTTAAATATGGCGTCAGTCCACCCTTTGCAGCTATAACAGCTTCAGCTCTTCTGGGAAGAGTTTCCACAAGGTTTAGGAGTGTGTTTATGGGAATTTTTGACCATTCTTCCAGAAGCACATTTGTGAGGTCACACACTGATGTTGGACGAGCAGGCCTGGATCTCAGTCTCCGCTCTAATTCAACCCAAAGGTGTTCTATCAGGTTGAGGTCAGGACTTTGTGTAGGCCAGTCAAGTTCATCCACACCAAACTCTCTCAACTATGTCTTTATGGACCTTGCTTTGTGCACTGGTGCAGTCATGTTGGAATAGGAAGGGGCCATCCCCAAACTGTTCCCACAAAGTTGGGAGCATAGAATCGTCCAATATCTCTTGGTATACTGAAGCATTCAGAGTTCCTTCCACTGGAACTAAGGGGCCAAGCCCAGCTCCTCAAAAACAACCCCACACCATAATCCCCCCTCCACCAAACTTTATACTTGACACAATGGAGTCAGACAAGTACTGTTCTCCTGGCAACCGCTAAACCCAGACTCATCCATCAGATTGCCAGATGGACAAGTGCAATTTGTCACTCCAGAGAACACGTCTCCACTGCTGTAGAGTCCAATGGCAGCGTGCTTTACACCACTGGCGTGCTTTACATACTGCATCCAACGCTTTGCATTGCACTTGGTGATGCATGGCTTGGACGCAGCTGCTTGGCCATGGAAACCCATTCCATGGAGCTCTCTATGCACTGCTCTTGAGCTAATCTGAAGCCCACATGAAGTTTGGAGGTCTGTAGCAATTGACTGCAGAAATTTGCCGTCCTCTGCGCCTCGGCATCCATCACTTTACGTGGCCTACCACTTCGTGGCTGAGTTGCTGTCATTCCCAGTCACTTCCACTTTGTTATAATACCACTGACAGTTGACTGTGGAATATTTAGGAGCGAGGAAATTTCATGATTGGACTTGTTGCACAGGTGGCATCCTATCACAGTACCACGCTGGAATTCACTGAGCTCATGAGAGCGACACATTCTTTCACAAATGTTTGTAGAAACAGTCTGCATGCCTAGGTGCTTGATTTTATACACCTGTGGCCATGGAAGTGATTGGAACACCTGATTTCAAGTATTTGGATGGGTGAGTGAATACTTTTGGTAATATAGTGTATATAGGATATCTGGTGAGTTTTTTTAGTTCAGTATACATTTGAGAGGTACAAATATCTAGCCAACAAGATGAACTTGTCTGATCATGCAGGGTTCCTTTTAACTGATTTTCCTCAGACTTTGCATGTATGTTCACTCTGAGTCAAGAATGAACTGATTAGATTATGGAGGTGTATGTCAAAGGTTGAGGTTATGGGCTTCATGTTCATCCTTTTCTTTTGAATACATCTTTAGACTGCTTTAAGAGATTTTCTTTGATTTTGCACTAATGTCCACTATAACTCAAGGATGAACAGACAAGATTTTGGACATCATAGGTCAAAGGTTGCCTATAGCTTGCTTGTGAACCTATATCTCATTGCAGCTATGAGGAATCTAAAGCTTGGTCCAAAGGGGGCATCTTGACTTGGATGAGGTTTCTGAGGACATTTCAACCCTTCTCCAAAAGGCCTCTTTAGCTCTTAAAGTGACTGAGGCCTTGGCTATGGTAGAACCATTGACCTAGTTCCAACTGAGGAACGTCTGCTTTGACTCAGTGATGAACTCATAGGATTTTGGAGCTCATAGGTTAAAGGTCAGGCTAATGTGCCTCATGCTCATACCTTGCTTGCTGATGTGATATCTCATGACTCCTTTGAGGAGTTTTCTTCAAACATGGCACAAATATTCAGTATGACTCAAGGATGAGCTGATAAGATTTCAGAGGTACAAGGATAACAGAGGTGTAGTATGTTTACATACCCAGTCAGAAGGTGGTGCAGATCAAAATGCAAACTTCAGTGTTCTCTACTGGCCAAGGCTGTAATGCATTGTCACATAAGACTCAAAGTAATCTCCACAGGATGAATGCTACATTTTGACAAGAGAGATGACTGCATCTACATCTAAACTGACTGGACGACTTTTTTTGTGTGGAATATCTCAAAAATATTGACAAACACCTAGGGTGAACTGAAACAACTTTGATTCTTCCCTGATTATTCATTTCATTTGATATAAGGGTTCCAGACCATCTCTTGAAAATAAGCATGCATAGCGGGCAATCTGTCTGTTCATGTATGGTCAGCCCTGCTTTATCACTGCATATTTAAGTGCACAGTTCCTCTCCTGTTTATCCAACCCCAGGACAGTTTCCTCAGCCACTAATGTAAAACACATCACTTTCTGCGTGTCTGTGGATTCTTGATTTAAAGTAGCAAAATAGACAGTTTTCATAATTATTGCTTGAAATCCCTTTGCATAATAGTCCTTGTGGTTCTGTGGAAACTATTCAAGCATACGTTATGACTCATTAAAGGGAATAACAGTTCATTGCCTTGTTTACTTAGTTTGAAAAAAAAAAAGTGGTGAGAGACCTTTTTTCTGAGAAGGCTCCCTGTACACCTTTCTGTTTGCCAAAAACACAGCCACAGAAAATATTCCTGAGAATAAATTTAGATCAGAATTGTGAGAACAGGATCTCAGAAGGAAGAAACCTTCCAGAAGATTAATGGTGTGAAAGGGGAGGCAACTCCTGCCACCCAATAAAGTTAAGGCTTAGGCAAACAGCTAAAGCTCCCTCACCCCTGGCCCAGATCTTACACTTTAACTGTGTGTGAGTGTGAGATGCTCTAAACTTACACACATGCATGCAGAGAAACACTAAAACACACACACGTTCTGTATTGTTCGTACAACATATGACGATTAACCTCTATTGCTTTTGCTGTTATTATAATTGCGACATTCTGGCCACATTATAAAAGTATTTTAACCAGCTTTCCAAGTGAAATCTCAGTGTCAGTGACTCTGAATGCTTTTTATAATTCCAAACACTTAAATGCCTTAACCCAAAATACAACTTTCATTTCAGCTTCTTATCTCAGACACAGTTGACCAGAACAGAGGAGAATTAAAAAGGCCAGAGACGAAGACCCTGTAAAGTAAAATCCATTATTTTTGTCTTAACACACTAGATATGTTGGAATATGGTCCCTGTAAACATGTGAAAACACTGAGCTATAAATGTGACTGAATTTTGGATTTGGACTGTTAGAAAGTTTTTCACCTCTTTCCTTACTTGGTTTAATTTGTGTGGGGCCAATATGTGGGCTCATGATGTCACGAGCCCACAGTGGGGAATGACCCCGCCCCCAACACTACAATATCAAAACACAGAGCAGTTCATTTCAGTACAGTCTGAGATGAACTGCTCTTAAGTTTTCTTATGCAGGTTGGACAGTAAAAAAAAAAAAATAGCAACTTTTAGTTGGGGAACATTTTTGTTGCCATGATATCAAAACATAGTATCGTATCAAAATTCAGAATTTTACTACCATGACACCATTTACCACACCATAAACCCTACATTTCAAGTAAGCTGGATAAAGACTTTAGCTCATTTATGTAGAAGTATGTCAGTATTTTCATCAATACTAAGTCTGTATACTCATAGCGTTTCCTTAGAGTATTTTATTATCATACCAATATCAGTGCTGCATTAATGTTTATCGCATTAGATATTTTTTATGTGTTCATGAAGAAATGAATAGCTCTTCTCTTTATATTTATATCAAATTCAGGCCTTTAAGGTTGAAATTAACCACAAGATAATCAGAGAAAACAAAATGAAAACACACTCTTGAACAGTGATTAAGATCCAGCTAAAGCCAAAAAATGCTAAGGCCAAGTCTTCTCCCCAGTCCAAAGCTCAACAGTGCAGATTCCATCCATTTAAGCTCATATAGTCTGTTTTACTTCAGTTTTGTCATTACCCATATTGCACTCAGTCGTGATCCAGGATGTTCAACACTGAGTGTGGCGGAGGGGGTGTGGTCTGATGAAAAAATGACGTCAGTGCAGAGCCTCTGTAGTCTTTGAAATACAATCCTTAAATGGCCTGAAAATGTACATTCAATGCTGTCAGCTAATTTTAATGTACACTTATTCTGAGACTTTATTCCAATGCTGAAATACTGCAGATCTACTATGAGGAGCCTGAAAGAGCATGGAGAAACTCCAACATACTATGCTATGTATGAGTACGTTCAAATAATCCAATACATCTGAGTGTCCCTGGAGTTTGCTCCTGAACATATATTTAAGCACAGAAATCCATTTAAAAAAACTCACCATATCTGCCTGCAATTTATGCAGTCATAAATATTTAAGGTGGAATATCTGTGGATTTCAGTATCAGAGTACGGTTTTCCTCTCCCCGGAAAGATGTCAAGTTGTGGTTGAAGTGGAAAAACATTCACAAACAAAGAGGGAGAGGAGTGTGTCCTGCCTTACATCCTTAACATCATTCTTACACTTAATGGTAGTCTCCTCTAATTTGAATCACATAGATTAGAATTTAAAACAGCATCGCTGAGCTCCCGTGGGCTAAACTAAATAGAGAGCAGTAAATGACCTGTCTGTTAGAAATTATGCCCACAATAAACGTGGGAACTGCTTTTACTGTTCTCTCTATAATCACACACGTTCAATTCACTTTAATTTATTTATGACTTATTGGAAAAGCAGCAAAATACTGTGTCGCTAAATTAAAAGCAGCCATTTTAGGAATAATGAGAAAGTATTTCTGCTTTCTTACAGCCATGATGTTTTACTTTACACTGGTAGGAGTGATGTATCGATATAGAAATGTGTCATGGTCCTGACTCATGAGACAATTATTGTATCGCTATTGACAAATGCCAGTTTTTTAATTAAAAAATACAGCACTCTAAATACATTTTCCTGGCAATTTTACTCACAGCAGCACTTCTTCACGGCCTCTCAGGGTGTCGCTAATGACATGAATGACGATATTATGGAAGATGGTTAATTCTTAATACCTCAAAAAAGGAGATAATGGATGAGGGATAATGTTGGAAAGCAGTAAAAAGGTTAGAGAATAAAGTATGATATGGGACAAAACTGAACCAAGTGCTTTAAATAAATACAATAGTCATCAATTTTAACTTTTAAGGGACATTTTATATTCTTTAGTTATGCAAATATTGTGACTAATCACTAATCATTTTATTGAAATATTTCACTTACTGCAGAACTGCTGTACTGTAATATTATCATTGGTTAAAGTGAGCCACTTATCTCTTAACATTTCATACTGTATCATATAAAATCATAGGGTTGTGATAATTGTCTTTATTTTTATTGAAGCAGATGAAGACCCGCTGAAATCAAGATCTTTTTCATAAGGGTAACCTGGGGATGAGTTCAGTCGTACAGGTCATAATCGATGATACCAGTATTTCAAACTTTGATATTAGTAAAAATGAAAAACTTTCTAGACATCCAAAAGAAGTTAATTATGCTATCTTTTATTTCCAAACTGTAAAATAGAAAGACTCACTGAACACAGACCAAAAACTTTCAATAGCAATAAAAGACAAAATAATGAGATTTTCAAGAGAGTAACGTAAATAAAATATTAACTCTAAATGATTGAGAATAAGACACTGCAAAAAAGGGGGGGCTTAATAAAAGATGAAAACACTAAATCTGAGAAGAAAGGTACTCAAAACTAGGAAAATCATCTGTCCATGCAGAAAGATAATTTGACTTAAGATATCTTGTTAAATCTAGAAATAAGTAAGTAGGCAGAACCCTTCAAGAGTTAAAATAAGAAGAAAATGCTATAATTTCTTTCCAACGTTGTTTTAATGTGTTTGAAGTCGGATGTATTCTGCTCAATAAATTGCGTTTTTTATTGATGCTTTTCCTGTGATTCTTAAATCAAACAACTTGAGTTTGTTACTGAATCTTGAAACAAGATCTATTTCGATATGACTGTGGGTGAGAGAACAAATGTAGCTTATTTCAACAGTTATTTACTTAACTTTAGGATTTCCTGACTAATTGAGACAAAAAAAAGATATGATCATGCTTACTGTATAGTTAAATAAGAAATTATCTTTTAAAACAAGATAAATTATCAAACACTTCTTAATCTAAGTTTTTTTAATCTTGGTAAGCACCAAATAATTTGCAGTGTACAGAATGATGAAAATCCAGAATCAGTGTATTAAGTCACTTTGCTATGCTATTTTTAAATGTTTTCATGTAGTTCATTTTATGGGCATGTGCTCAGGTTAAGCTGTCAAAAGTCCACAGGTGGCATGGTTATTGCTCCTTAACTTAATCCATTTGCATCACATATTAATGTTAACTTCTGCATCTTTATGAGATGCTAAAAGGACTCAGAAAAACTGTCTTTCTGGCCTGTGAATAAAGCCATTAATGTTGTAGAGGCTGTGCTGAAAGGTGGTATTTAATCACGTTTAATGGGCAGGAAGAAGCATCAGTTCAGCTCTGTGTTTCCGCTAGACTTTTTTGTCTCCGGTCAAAATGACCGGCAGTCCTCAAGAATTCCTGCCATTTAGAACAACTACATTTGCTTTAACATTATTTTGCTGCATTAACAGCAGCAAAACGCATGAATCTGGTATTCTGTGATACACTGATACACAAGTCTGCGCTAAACGGGAGAGAGGACACGTTTTTATTTCCAGACCTGACCCAAAACCGAGACAGTAGAAACCAAGCCAACAGTAAACCTGACTAATTGTTGTTAAAAATTGGTAGACAGTGATTAGACACTACAAACGACTGCACAAAGACTTTCTCTTATTTTTCTTTGTGTAAGTGGTTTAAGGTATCAAAATAAAGGCTGCGCGCTTTTCCTTATACAAGCAGTCAGTTACACAATATACGCCCACGTTAAACTCATAAACAACAGTTAGCGTCACATTAGCACCGTTAGCCTGTTAGCTCATTGGCCGCTAAGTTCTTTGTAGCTTACATCAGTGAAATACCATCCTCCACTGACAACAACGAAGCATCCAAACACATAACAAAAGTGCTCTCTTAACTGGACACTGCGTTAGAACTCTATATTTCAAATGAAAAATGAGTCTTACCGTCAGTTGCTAATATCAGTCGCCACGATGATATCACTGTAACCTCCAATAAAGCAGTAAATCCAACCATCCTGGTTTATTTGGACTAGTCCCGAAAAGATACAAGCTCCAAAGCAGATAGTCCGGTCCAGTCCTCCTCTCATTGACGGCTTATCCAGGACTACTTCTGCTAATTAGCCAGCGTAGGCCTCTCTCTGTGCTGCTGCATCGGTGTTTCAGATGCTCAGTTGTACCGTTCCCTTTGATTCAGCCTCTTCATTACTCACAGCGATGACACTCAAAATCCCTCCATACCGCTGATGATATTAAGCCTTTGGTTAACCAGGAAAACCTCACTTAGATTAAAATTCTGCTTTATGCTAAAGCTCTGGTCAAAGTTTCCCTGCAAAGCATAGACTGTTGCAGAGTCTCCAGCAGTAATGAGCAGGCGCAGTAGAGAGATAGATTCGCTTTGACGTCATTGTGCATACATAATTAGCCATGTGCTTGCCGTCTGAGGAGATAAACAACCCCAGCACCGCAGGACAGTAGATGTAGTTAGATTAGGCAACTTTTAGTTTATATTAACGATTTCTCGCAACATATCTTCTAGGTTACACAAAATATAATATGCAAGTGTTCAGTATTTACTTATCTGGTCATTTGCACGTTTTCTGCTGGACATTTTGACCAGTTATATTTTTATCTGCCGGACTTCCGCCCTTTTTACCAGCCAATGACCGGTAAATACCGGCCAACGGAAACTCAGGTTCAGCCGCAGTAAACAAAATCTTGCATTTTTCTGCACATTTGTGTGGAGGTGTTGACACAATTGTTAGTTCACTATGAGAAGTGTCAGTTTAACATTTGCATTGGCTGATATTGGCGCTATTATCAAACATCAACCATCAGCAAATAATTTTGCATGTGCAGATATCAATAAGCAATGCTAATCTGTTGTGTATTATCAAATTTATGCTAGCATCTGGTACACCTACTTGACACCTAAGACTTTTATTTATTTACTTACTTTACTTTAACTAGGCAGAAAAATGTGACCCATTGGACAAACTATGATTGTTTTTGCGTGCGTGTGTGTGTGTGTGTGTGGGGGGGGGGGGGGGTCAAACGTAAGAAAAAAAAAAGTTGGCATAAAGGGAGTCTTATGCTTAAAGAGAACTAAAAATATTGGTGTTAGTATCAGCTAAATTGTTGTTTTAGACATCAGTATCAGCCCTAATATTCATAATCAATGCATCAGTATTACTGTTAAACTCAGGGTGCTCCCTCTCTTTACCTAATGTCAGTGACAATCCCTCTCCCCTGCACTCTCTGCGCTCTTTCTCTCTCTTAGCAGCTTTGGGAGGATATGACCACATGTATCTGGTTTTTTTTTTTCTTCTCTAATTTCTGTCACTTTTCTGTAATATTAATCATTAAAATTACAGATTGTGTATCATTTCATAGCACATAAAGTGTAAAAGTATCTAAAGTGTTGACAATCTTATTAGCGTATCATATTGTACCATATTGTGTTATAACAACGAGTACCATGGCTACATTTATATGCATGTGTGCATATGCAAACATAGACTCCCACGCTCTCCTGCATGCACACAAACACAAACTAACATGTGCTCCAGCTTCCCCTGGGGATGTCAAAGGTCTGCCTTTGCTTGTCATTCACACCACTCGAGTAAAAAGAGTGTGTTTATGTGTGTGCGCACATACATGGATGTGTGTGTCTGATCCAGGTGCTCTCCAGACGAGGAGATAAAAATCTGTAGCTTGCATGTTCTCTGGTCGGGCCTCTGAATCTGCCAACAGGAGATAGTTTGACCCTGACAACCTGGTGTGGTGCGTTTAATGGCTGAAAGAGACGGAGAGCCACATGTGGCAGGGAGAGTGCTAGCATATATCTTATTCAGATTTACACATCATAAAGCTCTGTTTACATCAGACAAGTCGAAGCTTGATATGTTCATTAAGCATGTGTCTAATCACAAGCAGCTACATGCTAATGCACTAAAATACCAACATGCAATTAAGCTAAATCGGAAACACATGTTTCCCCCTCTTTAGACCCCTCCTTTTACATACTGCAGTGATTCTGAATTCATAGTGTAATAATATATGACCTATACAGGCTGAACATTACAAAGACACCCCAGGCAGGTTTGTAGTAAATAATTCCGACTCACTGCAGCAGATTTTACAGAATTGTTTAAAAAATGCCGTTTGGCTAAGACAGTAAAGGCTGAAATCATGTTGTTCGTCCTGTTCTACATGCATAAATAAACGTCCCTGTGGCAAAACATTTTATTAGTCACAATGGAGTGCTTAGAGAATAGACAATTGAAACCATATTAGAGGGCGTGAGAGATATGCTAAAGTGTGTTCACTCTCAGTATGTCTGCATGTTTGCACAAAAACACAAAGTGTGCATGTGTGTCCGGGCAGTCCTGGCTTTGATTAGAGCCCACATGATAAAATGAGAGGCAGCTGAAGGCTGAGCTGGAGCTGGTTAGCGGCTGCCTACAAATGCAGAGAGAGCGGGAGGATTTTTATCAAACACACATGAATGTTGGGGGGATGCCATTTATGTCTCCCAAGATGGCAACTCGTGCACGGGCAGAAAAATGCAAAATAACAGAGGAGCACGTAAGCATGTTCATTTCAAAGTAATCATCCAAACAAAGAGGAGCCTACAGGGAAGGAAGGAATAAACACAGAATAAGTAGAACTGTGCAGAAACCCCGGAGAGAGAAGGAGAAATATAAACAAGAGGGATAAAACAGCAGTAAAACTCCTGCAAAACACTATCTCTGAGTTTTCCCATTGTGGTGTTTAGCCAGGAGTAATGTGTCACGGTTTCATTGTGTTTCTAATCTGATAAGGTTTTATGGTTCTTCCTGCTATTAGCTTCATTTATTGTCATTTAAGGTGGCAAGATTGCAGCCTGTGGCACTGACCTCTCACAGATTATCCAGCCGAGGGATGGATTGTGTTCGCCTCTCTCTGACATCAGAATCTGTCCTGAGAGTGATTGCTGTATTCAAGAGAGAGGCTGAAATGAAGTTACACCACGTTTTGTCTCCCCCAAGAGGCGGAGGAGAGGTTTTCACTCACCGGACCTCCCTCGGTGCATCTTCCTCTTCTCCGCTTCCCTCCGTTTCATTCCACAGCTCGAAACCAAAACAGACGCCACATGTGGTGCTGACGACTTCTCCTGTGTTTGAAGTACATCACATCGAGCACAAGGTTTAGTTGAGCTTCTCAGAGCATGGTCTATTTGGCTTTATAGGCCCAAGTCGCAGGGCTAATTTAATTCTCTGATATGTGTTTATTTCACAGTACATCCCACAGATGAATTCCAACTACAATAATGCACCACATTCTCTTGAATCCAATCCATATGGTTATGATTTAAGCCTTGTCTGCTTTTTCACGCTACGGTAAAGCCATGAAATTTCTGAATAGACATATCTGCACAGTCAATGATTCCCTGGGACCTAAGTGATACTTGTAGTCAATGAAAGATTGAAAAAAATGGGGATAACATCTCTTAAGCTACAATAAGATGGCTTTTATTAAGCTGCAAAGAGACGAGGATCCTCTTCCCATACTTTCACGGGTAAATGAACACAGGGCTGAACGTCGGTTCTGCAAGTTATCCCCCTCGCAGAAATTAATAAGCATTTAGATCATGTTTCTCTTCGGTATTTATGTGTGGGACCCGCCGGCCTCCTCCTCCTCCTCCTGCTGCTGCCCACCTTTTCCTGGTCTGAATTAACTGGAAACATGTTTCCAGCACTGATAAGTATCAGAGAGGACAGGCGGCAAGATTACTTTGGATCTTAGAACTGCTCCTTTTTTATTTTTCATTTTGGACAGAAGATAAGAGAGGGTTGAACAAACACGCCGAACTCACTGCCGCCTCGTTACCGATGGAAGGTCACATACTTGTGGTTCTCCTCGGTGAGGAAAGAAAAACTTTTTAAATTAATTTGATACTACTTAACTCAATCGCCTTAGAAAACATGTTACTGCTTTGACGTTAGACGTGATATGTTTGTATAAGCCGCAAGGAATAACTTCTAAATGGATCCTGCAAGGTCTGATTGAAATAGAAACAATGTAATTCTATATTTTGCTGATGGACGTCAAGGATGCATTTTAACGATTTCTGCTAACCTGGCATTTAGAGCTCATTTAATACTGCTCTGAATGCTAAGAGCTTTGAACTTTTCTGCCCAGTCTGTGGTGGTTAATGGTGCTTAATAAAATAAGACTTGGCTGCCATTGACCACTACAGAAAAATTTTTTATACATAATTGAAAACAGCATGCCTTGGTGAAAACTTGGAGTACAATGTAGAGTTTAGGGGAAATGGAATATTAGTTATAATGTAACAGGTCCTTAAACATCAGAATAGCAAGAGTGGGAGGCATTCTAGTTTTATTCAGTATAATGTTTAAGTTAATTCAAGTTTTAATTACAAACAGTTTTTAAAATATTTGATTGATAGACCAGCCAAGGGTGTCCCGATCCTGAACACAACATTTTTTAATTGGAGAGTGGCAATTTGATCCGATCAGCCCAGCTGTCCTAAATAGAGCACAATTTGCAGCAGACCAAAAACATGCAAGTAGGACAACAGAGCAGCAGTAGCAGCATTAGCTTAAAATGGCAAGGAGTCAAAATACTTCAAGCTCGAGAACAAAAAACAGTCCAACAGCCACTTGCAGCATCTGTAACACAACAGTTTCAAGAAGCAGTAGCAGCAGGCTGCATTTAATACTACCAATTTGATGTCATCTCTGAGCTAAACATGAAACTGAACATAGTGACTTCACTACAGCAGAGAAGAAGGCTGCTACACTTAAGCAACAAACTGGACTGTAAGAGGAAAGATTTTGTGGATTCTTTCTGATGCAGCAGGTTTGTTTTTAAAGAACATTATGATCAGGAGAGCTAATGGTGCGTTGTCACTTTTATTATTATGTGTTTGTTTGTTGTCTGACAAATTGATTGTGGCTGCTGTGGTGGTTTTATCCTGAAATGGTTTGTATAGTCAGAACCATGAGAATCAGAGCTTTCTAGTGGTGTATAACAAGTTGTACAGGATGACTGGTGCATTGATAAAGTAAATTGTGAGGAAGTAGTAGGGTGGTTAATGAACATAAAGGCTGGCATTTTTGTGCAAACAGTTCTCTTTTTGATTGGCTTATGTTACATGCTGATACAGTATTTTGAGATACTGGTTTTCCTTTCATCAGCAGGATGTGTTAAACATCACAATAACAAAGAAAATAAAGGATTTCAATATTTTATGTTATATGTAATGAATCAAGACTATATGAAAGTTTTCCTTGTTGAATTAAATGAAGAATGAAGAACAAACTCCACAAAATATCTTACAGGTCACATATTATGCAAAATATCTTTTTCATGCTTTTCTAACAGAAATATGTCACCCTGGCCTGTCCACAATCCCCCCCAAAAATAAAAAATGAAAAATCCATGCCCCCCCCCCCACCTTTCAGAAAATGTGAGCTGAAACAAGCTGTTCTCAGATTTCCCCTCATGATGTCATTTGGAGAGTTAGCACTGCCCCTAGCCCCCGCTTGGAAGACAGTTCCGCCCACCACATCTGTTAAGCCACATTCATTTCCTGAGGTGGGGGGCAGGGGCGGAGTCAGACAGCTCGTTTTCATTTAAGGCTACAGACACAGAAACAGCTCGTTCTGGGCAGGGCTGAAACAGAGGGCTTTTTAGACATGCAAAAATCCAATACTGGAGTGTTTTTCAGCAACAAACTTCCCAGGCATGTTTTGGGGACCTCTGAGACCAATATAAACTTGTCCTGAAAGGGTAGAATATGTGACCTTAAAACTTAAAGTTTGCTTAATGTCAGTTTGTGTCAACTGCACCAAAAGCCTAAAACAATACATTTTATATTTTAAAAAGGGTATAATTCTTACTAACACAAGTAAAGCACAATTTTCTAACATGATCAGCTGAGACTGTGTTATGGTTTTATTACATTTAGAACCATTATGTCGATGTTGACTATGCAGGTGAGGAGCTTCTGTCTTCAGCTGTTTTGAATCACAGATAATGAGATGCTCCCCTGACCCCTGCAGTCGCTTCCAGTCTGAAATTGATCGATGAGAGCCCCCCCTTTGAACCTTATCTGGTGTTAGGCTTTGCATTCTGGCTCTACATCTGGAAGAGAGATCAGGGCGTTTGCATGGAGTTGTGGATGAGGACGTGACCAGACTCTATTGCTTGGCGTGTTACTGCCAAGCCACCAAAGTTGCACACTTCCTCCACAAGTTTCCATCTGGGGAAAAACAGCCTGTGATGTCCGACATGTCATGGTTTGGTGATGTATGAGCTATGAGACAGAGACCCTAAATAGAAGAATGTAGGAGTTGTGCTTTTCTCTTTATCTCGTATTTAAGTCCCCAAACATTAAAATGGACACACTTTTTATTACAGCCATTAATTCTGGGAAGATAACGTTAAATTTTATGGTAGCTTTGGGCAAACTTTTTTTTGTAAATCCCATATAAATTCAACCTACTTACGTTTGTCAAGGCCCTTCCTGTGGAGGAGGCCCGTCCTACATTCCCAGGATGATTTCCCAATGATTTACATCTGCTCTGCTTCAACAATGTAAGATTTTCAGAGTCAGGGGTTTGGTAAAAGGGGAGGGAAAAAAGAAAAAAAGACCATCAGAGGGATGTTAGTGGCAGTCTTTTTTTCCCCTCAGTGCTCCTCTAAATGGTCCTCTGAGTCCCGCGGGTGGGATAATTACAATCGATGCTCTTTTCATCAGCACAGCTATCATGTCCACCCAGCTCTGCCAGCTCCACAACAAGCCAAAAGTTAATATTTCTCTCCAGCTGGAATGGCCAACAATCCTGAGGACGATTCCACCAGACAGCCCATTTCTCCACAAATAAAACATGCAGATGAAGGGGGAATTGATTGACCATATTAACAATGTGTTTCTGATTGAGTTCTTAGCTTAGAAAAACCCATCTCAGATCTTAAACACAGTGAAAGACCACTCCAGGGTTAAATAATGAGTAAACATATATATTAATTGAACTCTCCCAGCAGGATGCCTAAGTGGTTTTTCCACAGCTCTCATCTTCAGTGACTGTATAAGCCCAGCGAGTTAAAAAACCATGACTATCAGTAATTAGCTTTCTTGGTTTACCAGCATGTGTCATCACCAAATTCATCCCGCATCCAGCGCCCGCTGGCAAAAACAAGCAGCTCCCAAAGCACAATTTTCCAATGTCGTCCTGGTTCTGTCTCTGTAATAAAACCTAATTTGTTGTCGTGCCTTGTTAAAGTCCAAATAAAAGCCAGAATATTTAGTTCTTGGAAAAATAAAGGTGCTCTCTGCACAGCACACTTGATCATGGGTATGACTCATAAAACCAAGTACTGCATGTGATTAGGGATTTATATGGAAAGGGAATAGTGTTATTGCTGATTGTGTGTGTTGCTGATAAAACAGTAAAAGTGCTAGACTCTCTTTGAGTGTGTCTGTGCATGAATGTGTTTGCCCTTGCACATACTTGTAAATTTTATAAAGTGTAATTTGTTGTTCTGTGTTTTTCTCTCGTCCAAAGTTAAAGACCTCACTGAAGCAGCTTTTACAGAGTAACTGAACCCCAGAGTTTCAGCTGAGGTGCATCTACCGTTGAGTGAAAAAAAGCTTTTGAAACATTATGGACAGGACTGGGAGTCAGGGAAGGGGGATAATGGTGTGTTCCAGTTCATTTCAGAACTTGGAAATTCTGAGTTGCCAGTCAGATATGTCATCACAAATGCACTCTGAATCGGACCAAGAAACTTGGAGCAACTTTGGAGTTCAGTGTATTTTCTGGCAGTTCCCTTCGTGGTTGAAACTAGCCCCAGAAATTGGGAGAAATGCTTTTTTTTTTTTTAGTTTTTTTTTTTTTTTTTTTTTTTAGTTTTTGAAAGAAAATGGAAAAAAAGCTAAAATTAGCTGTTTTGTCTTTTTCATCAAAAAAGGGGAAAAAAATGAAAAAAAAAACAAGCTGTTTTATTACTATTTTTGTACTGTAAAGCACAAAGGATGGCTATTATTTTGACATGTAGGCTTTTGCTTTGAAATGTTCACCTTTCCCATTGGATTATATGATCTCAAGTCTTATATTTAAAACAGATAACTAAAAAACTAAAAAAAAAAAAAAAAAAAAAACAGACCTCTTTAAAAAGAAAAAAAAACTTTTTTGTGACCGAAATAATAAAACAAAACACAGCTAGTTTTACCATTTTTTCCATTCTTTTTTCAAAAACAAAAATGTTGAATAAGAAGAATTTCTCATGAATTTCTCCCAAAAGAAAGCTCTAGGAGGCACAAAACAGAAAACGGTAGCGGGAGAAGGAGAAAGATTTCATAGGGACGAAAAAGAGCTTTCCAAAGTGTTTGAAAGACAGTAGGTAAGTTATGGCAGTGTATCAAGAGGAGGCTGGTAAATATTTAGGTTAGCTAAAGCTACAAGCCTACAAGTAAAATGATAGGTTACTGTTGTCCTGCAACTGTGTACTGATCAGTATTTACAACAGTAATACTCAACCCACAGCTCTCGAGCCGCATGTGGCTCTTTCGTGATCAGTTGCAGCTCTTTTAAGGCTTACGTAAAAAAATCCTCCCGAGATCCTCTATAAAGGTGAAGACTGCAAGCAGTAAAGACTGCAGTCAGTCATATCAATAAATCTAAGTCCACACAAAGAAGACAGACTTTAACTTCCAAATTAAAATGAACACTTGTATAGGCTATTACTACCGTCAGATGCACCCAGGACGGAGAAATGTGTGTAAAAGAGCGCCCGTATGTGTCTGCATACCCCTCAGAAAATAGGTAGTTGCACCCCTGCCTTCGGTCCAAGTTACCAACTCGTAGGAACTGGAATTCATTCAACTCGAGTGAGTGTTACCTAAAGTGTTACTAAAGCTTTCTGTTTACTTCAAGACTTCAAATTTCATCCTCCATGGTAGTTAATGAAGTTGTGCCAGAGATAACCTTTCCAGTTAAACGATGGTCATATAGAAGACACACTAGTATATAAACAACCTTGTTTTATGCCAAAGACGGTTTGTCTGCAGCACTGAGCAAAAGCTGATTGCTGTCGTCTGCAGGTATGCCCAAAGTATTGGCCGGGCCCCTGAAAAACCCAATGAATGGGCCCTCCCCAGTTGTGATTTATTGATGATGTCAATGCATGTGTGTTGGATCAGTAGCATTGGTGCTATCCGTGCTGGCAGTTACTTCATTTTGAAGCTGAAAAGTGTGTCAAACCTTTATTGGATCCTGATGTTATGCCACTTTTAGACCACTTTTCATTATGTCTTTTGCCCATTTTGACACATTTTTCCACTTAAACCAATTTTTCCTCTTTTGACCAATTTTTGCTACTTTAAAACCCATTTTCTGTACTTTGAATGCTGATTTTAGCCACTTTTATGCCTTTTCTAACCCATTTTGCCCCTTTTAACATCCTTAGACCATGTTTTGCGGCTGTGTTCACATTTTCAACTCTTTTTATCATTCTGGATACTTTCTGACTGCTTGTCACCATTTTTTCCACCCATTTTTACTGTGTTAGACTATTGTTGCCACTGTTGTCTCATTATTGTCTCTTTAAACCCATTTTGCCTCTCTTTAACTTCTTTTTACCACTTTTTTTCATCAATTTATGCCACTTAGCCCATTTTTGCCATTTTTTAGCCTTAATTGCCTCTTCTGGGAAATATTAAATCAGTTTTCCCTTTGAGTTTTTTCAGTTCCTTCTATTTTGTTCTCTGGCATCCTGATGTTTGTGCACATCATGGCTTAGCTCTGTAGTCCAACATTACTTTCCTTGTGGTTAAGTTCAGTGTGCCCATCCATATTGTTTGCAAAACCAAAAAAGGTCATTCTTTCTTAAGATTTTTTTTTTAATGTATTGTATTATAGAGTAAAAAGTATAATTAATTTTGTTACTTTTACAAAATTGGTTATTATTCAGGGTAATTATAAAATATGGTTATCACAGGTTAACTTAATAATAGACGATGATTTTCCTGACCTCCATGGGCCCCAGAAAACTCTCCCCTTCATCCCCCCTTATAGACAGCCTTGGTCATCTGCTACTAGTGAAGTCACCGGTTGTGGGAAAAGGGTGTGGTGACTGGTGAGCTCTGAGGTGAAAACTGGCAACACAAACGTCATATGTCATCAGATGAGCCAGTAGAAACATTTATATGGCAGCAGACAGGATCATTCTGTTTAGGGTGGTCCAAATATGAAGATTTGGACCCTAACCTGATCAACATTAAATCTCCAGCATAGGTTTGCATCTGGAAAAAAGTGGTCTGAGGGTTTAGTTACTCTTTAACAACAATGAACCTTTAAAACCCTCTGTCTAACCACTGACTCACAACATCCAGTTTCAATTAGGAGGCCATACTGAGGTCGCAGCAGGAGGCCTAATTGGAGATGTTGTACAAGAGTGACTTGGAGGCTAAGCCAGAAAACTGTGTTCAACTTCTGGCTTTGTTGCAGTTTTCCCATCAAGAAAAAGTCCAAAAAGTCATGAAATTTAAGCACCATAATAGTGGTTTTGTTTGTGTGTGCCAACATAGAAATAAAACACTATTGCCAACAATTTTTCAAAGCATGCTCGTGGTTATAGGTCAATGACAACATAAAAATCCTGCTTATTTTGATGTATTACCTATGTAAAAGGAGGTCTGAAATGTTAACGTTTATGAGCCATGGGAATTCACAAATCAAACAAACCACGGTACGCTTTGGAAGTCAGCGGTGATGTCATATATGCAATCTGCAGTAATGAGCTCCAATATTGAGGAACACCGCTAAACGGTTCAGAACTGCACCGCATGGAGCTTTTTGGGAACAACATTACACAGAGATAGTTAAAATTCACATCACATATAGTATTCATAGAGGCTCATCACTTCATTAATCTTCCGTCATCAGGTTTAGGAGAATCCATTAGGGCTAATTATGGACAATTAGAGAGAGCAAAGAAATGATCTTATAGAGCATATCTAACCAGATTACTTCTCAGAATTAGACGAATATTCTGTGTAATTACTGTGACAGCAAACATAGTTTAATGGTGAGGAGAATTTACATCCTTACTGATCGAGGGGAATGAAATAAAGGGACAAGAACAAAGTAAGAAAAATATTTCATCTCAGGGAAGAATTAGCATATATTAGATGCAAAACAACCTAATATAAGTAACCATTATTTGAGTCTTTAAATTTCTCTTTCCTGACCTGTCTGTTAGAGCAGCATGATCTGCAGCTCCGAGTCAAACTTTGAAGATCGACGCACCATGTTGTGCTGTTTGTCACATAAAGGGATCCACAGTCAAATTAGCAAAATTTATGTACCATGATCTGACTTTCAATATGTCTTTAAAGTTAAAGATGTTTAAGGTAGCACAAAGTTCCAATGAAAGTTAACTATCAGAAATTCCCAATTAAATGATTCTGGAAGTGGAACAATCATCTGGGAAACATCTGCAAGTATACGTATGTGCCACAACTGCTTGGATAAGTTTAGGAAGAATGACTTTAGAATAAAATCACAGTTTACTCTCCATTACACAAACATAGGCTGAGTTACATGCAAACATGCACAAACAGGATCCCCATGGACATACACTAATGGAGAGATGTCAGAGTGATGGCCTTGCTGCTCTCGTTGAAGCGCTGCCAGTAGCTGTTGGGGGTTCAGTGCCTTGCTTGAGGGCACTTTGACACCTACTGCCGCCCCGAAGAAGATGAAGAAGACAATAGAGAAGATAAAGAAGATAGAAACACATCAAAAATTTAAAAAGTACAACCAACATATTGGCTCTAAATATCAGCTGAATGTACAAATAAGTTTGTGGAGTTCTAGGCAGGCCAAACAGCTCCATGTCAGCAGAAGTCTGTGCCAATTTTAGGAGCATCAGCTAAAATAAATTATCTTTAATGAATCAGCTCTGACTACAAACCCAAGCTGACTTTGATGCCATCTGACAACTATGGCACTTACGATACCTGGAAATACAACAGTGTCACACAACATACCTGCAGATTTATTTTCACTTTACAGGGTCTTTAAAGTAGGACTACACAGTATTAAATAAATGTACAGCGTGTACTAACATTGTTCAATATATTTGCCCTGATTGATAATCTGCATTTACCCAGTTATCTGTACTTACATTACACTTTTGTTTCACTGATAAGATGAATTAAACACTGCACTTGCACTTGTATCAGAGTATTTCTACAGTGTTTATTTAGCATTTTAACTGAAATAAAATATCAGATAAGTATACGTACATGAACCATAAATGGGGCACCGTTAGTGCCCATTCTATTATTAATAATAAATTCAAAGAGCATTTTTGAAACCAATAAACTGGCATCAGTTACAGTCTGAGGGTAGCTGATAGCTGACTAAAGCTTCATTTGATCTGTCAAAGAATGACCTATCTGAATGTGATAAATTCAGACTTTTCCGATGGGAATGCTCATGTTGAGATGAATGCATAATACATTTGAAATTAATTGCGCAGACAGATACCTAAAAGCCATATTTGTCAGCCTAACCAAGCTGCTGTATATAGTGGTGAAAACAAAGCTGGGTGTCTTGGTTCATGCAGCTCTAGCCAGTCAGAAGCTTGTTAGGAGGATGAATGTTAAAAAAAGGCACCTGTGCCTCCATGGGCCCCCTACCACATAATGACATATCCACATGTTCAACTAATTTGCTTTTATTGCGCTACCTAAACAGGCTTGCATTTCAGTGTTGCGTGAATAATAATAAACACTGAATAGGACTGGGGGACCACAGCAAAACCACAGCATTTCTTTCTCCCTTCATTCACCCTCTTTCTTTTTTGTTTCCTCAGTTCTGCCCACATAGATGCTTTTCCAATTAGGCCCATAGAGGAGAACAGTCTCATATTTATTCATAGCTGCTATGAATGACAGAGGAGTGATGATAATGATCACGATATGAGCTGAGGAAAGCAATTACAGTCACCGCTACCATAAATAGTAATTGCCAAAAATCTCTATCATTACAAAGCGGAAACACAAAACACAGCAAACAGCCGGCATTCAGGAGGAGGGGGGAATGGGAGAGAGGCACGAGTTACTTTTTAAATGGAACTTGTGGTTGCCAACTTTTCCCAACAAGCCGTTCAATAAGCACTTCAAATGAGTGGCCATGCAGATGTGTTATCGACTTTAATCACCGATCAGTCTTTAAGGGTTTCTCTGAAATTGACTTTCTCTCCTTGGTCTTAATGGTGTGCAAATGGTAACAGGAAGCCCAGTCAATTACACAACTTACTGTATGCTTGTAATTACTTTATTGTGAGGATCATTTGTATTATTTTAGCTCTTCCTTTACTTTTGATTATTCCACCAACAATATGGCTGACAGTGAGTTTGGGAGCCGCAGTGATTGTGAGCGTGCACGTGCCCACCTATGAGCCTGCCTGTGCACTGATAGCAGCTGCTGCTGTGTGTGTGGGAAAATGTAGGGAGTGTGGCTTTAAGGGGGGGATGATTTATAGTGCTCTGCAGGTTATAACTCATTTCAAACTGAATTTCCTGCCTGTGTGATTGCATCCCTCCGTAATGCCCTTGACAGAATGGAAAGCACACCCGATGTTGCATGTCTAAAGACCGACATATTTAGGTGTGACTTCTGAATCCAGGCTTATAAATTACCCCCATGCGAGACAAGTCGATTGTCCCATGAAGACAATAACGGACCCCATTCTTGCATTACAAAAAAATGTCAGCAAATGACTCTGGGCTATTACTGGATATCATAGCAGCAAAATTATTTATGGATCAAAACAGAATGACTGCCTGATGGTCCAATGAATCAGCGGATAATGACTAGCTGCAGTTTTGACCTTATAATAATCCCACAATGAAACTGAGGACAACCACAACTAGCTCCCTAAAGCTGCGAACAAAGAGGAATAAAAACGGTTATTAGGCTGGTTATGAACCAAGTGAAGAGACACATGGAAAACTATTTAGTCTGAATTGTCCCAGAGGTCAACTTTTTAGACATTCCCAGTAGCCAATGGGAGAGGAAATCTCACCAGCCAGGTAATTTTATTTGGGTGATTAAAGGCTTATTTAGTACCTATAAATAAAAGCCAACCTGGTGCTAAACTGTGTTTGCAGATTTCTCCTCCCTGAGGCTTGCAGCTGTGCTTTATCAAGAGCAAAGGAAAGCACTTAACGGAATAGAGTTCAACCAAGTATGCTTTCATTTGTCCATGAACATGTGAATTAGCAAGACAAGTAAAACAAAATGATAAAATCAGGAACCAAGAGAGTCTTTCATAGAGACATTACACACTTGAATTCTTTAAGCATATAACCTTAAATAAATGCATGTCAAACGGGGATGTAATGATACCTCGCCGTTTACACTCCTCGCCAAAGGTATTGGAATAGTGAGGCCAATTCCTTTATTTTTGCTGCAGACAGAAAACATTTGGGTTTGACATCAAAAGATGAATTTAAGACAAGAGATCAGCATTAGAGCTTTTATTTCCAGGTATCTACATCTGGATCTGGTACACAACTTTCAAGATAGCATTATCTGTAACAAACAGCGTTTTTAAGTGGGCAAAAGGACTGGAACAGATACCAATGCTAAAGCTGCACCGTTCTTTGAATAGAGTTCAACACAAATGGACACAAAATCTGACTTTCCACCTGATAGGTTCAGCATACGGTAAAATACCAAATAATAGCCGTGTATTTGTCTCAATCACTGAGCAGACCAGGCTATGTGGGACCAGGTGGCTATTTTGATGAGGCGTTTAATTCCTTTCACACAAAAATCTTGCTGAGCAAAAATTGGAAAAAAATGATAAATTTAGTCAAAGTATTTATTTACACCAGTATGAATATCACCGTTACATTTCTAAGACAAGATTACAGTACCATAGTTATACTTTTGTCTTCTTCTATCAACTCAGCACTCTCTAAACACTTTAAATACCGGTAAGGAACTAAACAAACACAAAGTTGACGACAGACAGACAGACAGACAGTTAATGTCGTACTTTTTTATTTTTTCGCTGCACCGGGGCATGGCGCTGCTATCTCACTTGAGAAAACCAGCAAGGGGCGGAGGTGCCCCAGCCGATGAGGAGGCTAGTACCCAATCAGGCTCAGGTCAGAGGGAGCGTTCCCATTGGCTGCTGTAGCTTCCGTATCTCAGCTCAGTGAGAAGTTGATTCAATGGCAGAATTATGGCGGTGTTCGGTCCTGTGTAGAATTTGTTCATGATGAGATGAAGTGTTTTCTTGCCTGTGATTCGGCCATTGATTTCAGTGGAAAAGCAGAGCAAAATCACTCCACGAGCGCTTTGCCACCGTCAGTATTCAATTCAGCGGACATTCTCATTCTCGAGGAGGTACGTAAAGAGAGGGGCGGCGCTACGGAGCTCAAACAGGGAGAAGAACAGGAAGGAAGGGGGAGTTGGGAGTTGATTCTATACGGTTCTCATCTCATCTCAGTTGCATATCAGAGCTGTAAATAAATTACACCCGGCATTTATTTGGAACGGGCATTTATTTGTCAAAATGTACTGCCACACCCGGCAGTTAATTGGAACCCGGCGATTATTTGGTATTTTGCGGTAGTAAGAGGAATACACAAATGGCACAAACAGTATGTGTCACTTCCTGTTGCCAGAAAGGGGCAGTTTGTTGGGTTATTTGCATGTAAGCGTGTTCAGTCTGTTGTTTAGCCAGAAACTGCAGGAGAATTAAAAAAGAATGTGTACAAAAGTTACAGCATGTTTGGCTCATTTGGTACCATCTAAAGTTTTTTTTAGAAATTTAGATAAGCTAGAAGACTTCCATTTGGGATCTGGGCATGGGTCCAAGAGGCAATTTTTGTAGGTGTCATGATGCATATACTTGGCAAATACCATAGGTCTAGCTTGAAAGCCAAGTAGGGGTTGAATTTTTAAATGTTTTAAAGGGTGAAAAAATAAGAATGAAATTCCTTTTGCCACACGGAAGGACTGTGGAGAAAGAAAGAGAGATTGGAAGCAGAATGAATATAGTCTGGTCTACTTTGGAATTATTCCTGTGGTGTTTTGTGATGACTGAGCAAAGCACTGGAAAGCTGTTAGCAACCTGTGAAGTGTGCTGATGCACAGCAGTGAGAGAATGTAGATACTCTCAGGACTGTTATTTATCATGTCAATCAACATAAGCTCGGACATTATATCTGAGGGGTGATACTGGCTCCTTGCAGTAGGTTACGTTATATCAAACCCATGAGATGAACAGTACAGTGTGTTATGGTGCAGACCCTTGTCATACCTGCAAAATTTGAAGGAGACCAGATGTTTTGTTTGAAATTTTTGTAAACTTCCTGTGTAATGGCACCAAAATGTTTGCCATTTTCACTGAGGCTCCCTTCAATGAACCTGCCAGTGTTGTGGACATATATTGTAGAATACCTGAGGCCTTGAGGAGGGACAAAGTGACAAATTGGTTGTCTTCCTGTTTCCATTTCAGGGCAGGGTGGTAAAATTTTTACACGTAGTCTGGTTCATTCCAAGACTTTGGTCTTACCAAAGAAATTTCGAGGACATACAATCGTGTGTACAGGAAAATCAGCATTGTCAGGAATTACAGTGTTTTCTCACTGCAAAAAAGTCGACCAACTTTTGTCCCGGTTATGGCCCCGCCTTACAGCGCAAGGTAACAGTGAGCAATACTTTATATCTTTTTCTTGTCTTAAATGAGCATAAGAAATCTGAAGTCAATCAGATAAAGCTTCACATAAGGGGTACATTCAGATAAAGACCCTTTGAATTAGTTGAAATTCGTATTTTGTTGAAAACTGAAATAAAAAGCGTGGACCTCATGTTGTGATTGGCATTGGTCCAAGAAGCTTTAGCAGGGCTAGTCAGTATTTATGAGCCCATTGGTGTTTATAATCCTAAATTCAACCTGCCTCAGGGCCGGCATTCTCAAAAAATTGTAGGGGTTGCCGTTGAGCCATTAGGCCATTCCCACTCATCAAACTCATATAGTATGCAAAATAAGGGTGGGTAAAAATATGGAATCAATTTTTCTCCCCTTAATTCAATATCAATTCACCTCCTGGCCAGTGGGGGTCACTGTGCGTGTGATTCACGTTGTATTGATGGAGGCCGCACTCGACCAAACAACAACCAACCATAACCATATGTTATGTGAGGTTTATCACAATTTCCAAGAGGAAAGAAATATTATTAAAGTTTACATGCACTTTACTTTTCAGTGTTTATACAGAACTGCATGTTTTTTTACTTTAGTACTCCTTGTGCACAAATAAGTTTTTGTTGTGCAAATTTTTATTTTCAGATGTCTTATTGCTAAAAAATGTGAGGTGACCTACCACATATGTTCACATGGGTATGAAAATAATTATTAAAAATTGTCAACAGGTCATTTGTGTATTTCTACTTCTTACTGAATCAGCATCAAAGCGTTTAAATCAATATCGAATCGATATCGAATTGAATCGCAACCTAAAGAATCGAAATCGAATTGAATCATGAGGTTCTTAGCAATACCCAGCCCTAATGTAAAAGTCACCAACAAGCCCAATGTGTATAAAATGTATGAAAACATGAGCCCATCAAGTCCCTAAAAAATCTACTTCACATGCTACAATGTCCAAAGTATAAGGATCTTTCCCAAACAATTCTGAGTGAGATCTGACTGGCCATGTAGGGATGAGAACTTACATTCCAAAAAAGTAAATTCCTGTTGGCAACACAGGGCACTGTGACAAAATAAAAAAATTATATAGAACATGAATGTGTTCAGGCTGTGTTTTCATGTCTGTGAAGTTTCATGATGACTGACATCAGCATTGCAATGTTGTAATAAATTGTATTTCTGGCACCTTTCCAAGATTTGTCCTCCAACTTCAGCATCAAATAACTGGCCTGCTTTATGGCAAAATGCCTGTGGAATACAACTTTAGATCTCCAACTAGGTTATAATGCATAAAAAATGATCTGGAGTCAACCAGATGAAATCCCTCAGAGGAGATCCTTCTGATGTGAAACCTGCCAAAAAAGGCCAAAATCAACCTTTACCTGCTTTGATTTCATTTCTTGGATGAGAGACCAAACATGTAAATGAGGGAAAAATCTCTGCTGAAACAGAAACTTTAAACTGTTGAGAAAAATGTCAAAATGACTTAGAGCGCTTTTTTTTTTCTGTAGACGCACATCCTTTTGACATATACCTCATTAAAGTGTAAGTAAACCCTAGGCTCAGAGCTAACTCTGCCAATTTAAGAAATTTGAAAAATGCACAAAAAATGGGCAGTTTGGTACAGAGGGGAGGGAAGGGAAAATTACAGGGATTTCTAGATGATGCAGAAGTGACAATGATGTCTCTTTGCCAGAAAGTGACACAGAGTCCCACAGCACTGCTGCTTCAGAGTGATCTTTTGAGGTGGAGGACTGTACCCCTCCAGAATCCCCCGAAGCAGGCTGTAGTGTGGTGGTGGACTGTGGTGGTCCTATGCACTACCTGTTTGGGCTGTTGGCTCCAGCACCGCTGTTGCTAAAGCCATAGCCCTCGGAGACAAGACAGCACAGGTGCAGGAGAGAATGGGAGTGGTATCTGAATGGTAAAGTTGGTTAGGGATGGTAACATTCAACCTTTTATATAATGTTTGTGTTGTAGAGTTTCTACGTCACATAAGTTGTGCCTTTTCAGAAAATATTTGTCAAAACAAATGCCTGTTTGGGCTAATTAAAAGCCATAGAATGCAGACTTTTATCAGTTTGGTGCAAATGTCAGAAATAACACCAGCATTGATGTGTTTTATCATAGTTCAGTCAGATACTTCAGTGTAAAGCTGTAAAAAAATGTTAAAGTGTTCACTATCTCTTTAAATTATGTTTGCATTTGCACACATAAACACAGACATGCATAAAAGTACAGAGACGAGACTATGGCACTGCATGAATCAGCCGTGTGCCTTAGTTATCTGCCCATTAGAGCAGGAATGTCCTTGCAGGATTCCAAATAAAAGCCCAAAGTCCAACTATTGATTTTCCCTCCTTCAGAATGTACTTCATTTATGACTGCATGTCTACCATTTCTCTGAAAGAGGAAAATAAAAACAAGTATAGTCAGAGACTTGGAGAAAGCAACAGCTAACAGGCAGCAGACAGAGTGCACAGTACTAGTGGATGGATAGACAATAAAGTAGACAAACAGCTGCAGGGAAACAAACAAACATGGAGAGAAAAGCAATGCTTCAGACTCGTCTTCGTAACAAGATATGCTCACTTCCTGAGCAGCAAGAGCTGCCATTCTTCCATCCTCCATTTAAAGGACTGGGAACAAACAAGCGTAGCCTCATAGAGTCTTCATGATAAAGGTTTTTCAGTATCGTACATCTTGCAGTAATAAGTCAGTGATAATGGCCTGTTGTTCTCAGACTTTATTAAAGAAAAATACCACCCTCTCTTTATCAACATGTGTCTTCCTGTTTTCCAAAGAGTGTTCCTTCACTGATCCGAACAGCTACCTTTATTGAAACAGCCTACTTTTATCTGTCCAATAAAGTCAGCTCAGCATGCTTGGGCTTTTGAAGCCTCACCTGGCTACAGAGCTCATACAATTGCACACTTTCACAGTGGGCACTTCCTGATATAAAACAATCTTACAGCTGGTGGCACCTCTGCTGCTGTTGCTTCCTCTGCAGCTGAAAGGTTATATGTCTTGCTCCGGGGCCGCTGTTGAGAAAAACGTTGGTGCTTGAAACGTCTCCCGGTGGGTTCCAAAATTTGAACCACCAACCTCTGTTAACAGTCTGTCTTAACCTCTTTCCAAAAAACACAATTTGAGTGTAAAAATAGTGAGGCAGACAAGCCAGCCATATTATTTCTGTGAACGGTGGATTGTTTACCAGACTTTTGTGAGCAGCAATTTACAGGCCCTAGATTCTGTGCCATGATATCCAATACTGATCTTTTCCTATTGCAGTTTGTACAGACATCTGACAGTTACAGAAATACGAGGCTGGAAATCAGCTGACAGCCATTTCACTGCAGCTAAAGTGCACTGTATGTATCACAGAGATAAAGAAATAAAAAACAGATTGGGAAAGCTTATAGGAGAGAGACTGCTGTGAGTGAGTGTGTTTTTCAGCGCCTGTCCTTGTGTGTCTGGCTGCATGTGGGAAATGGGTGTAAAGTTGCCTACAACAACATTTAGTGTAAGTTGGAATGACCCCTAAAAGCTTGTGTGAGGTCATGTAATATTTAGACAGCCTAGTCCAATTTAGCCAGTCATATCTCCATCTGCTTTGCTCTGTATTTACCACGAATGGGAATTGAAAACTGAGATAGACCAGCTGTATGCATTTAGAAGTATGGCAAAAAGAAAGGTAGAGCCAGTGCACCCCCCCCCACCCCTAGCTCTACCCCCGTTAGCGTGCCAATTTGTCTCCTCTGTCCACTGTATACCGAGTCAAACAGTGTGCCTCCTGTCTCGCTGGACGTCTGGCACAGTCAGCAGGTTGATTCATTACCTGATGCTCAAACTGTAAGCTTTTCAACTGTGATGGGCTGGAAAGAAAAGGGTCTAATGAAAATAAGCAGACCTGAACTTTTTGCATAACACCTGGAGACTTGTTGATGTCACCTGTTACATTCAATTAAAGAGGGTTTGGCATGAAACACAGCTGTGTCTCTGAAGTTAGCTTAATGAAGTGAAAGGGACTCTGCTGTCACACAATAAAAGAAAACAGGTTTGAAAAATCTGTCTTTGTTATCATTATGCTGGAGGTGCACATGTATGCAAATGGTTTCTTTTAGCTGCACTATATGGACAAAAGTTTTCAGATGCCTGATCATACACAAACAGGGGCTGTAATGACAATGTATTTAAATACATGTACTTTAATATGGAGTTGGTCACCCTTTGCAGCTATAACAGGCTTCACTTTCCTTGGAAGGCTTTCCACAAGATTTGGAGTGTTTCTGTTGGAGATCGTGTCCATTCATTCTGTAGAGCAGGGGTGTCAAACTCAATCACAGCAGGGGCCGGATTCTGGATTCAGGACTAACCTGAGGGCCTACCTAACAGGCTCACTTTTTTAACTGTAAACTGTCAACCTTGTTTCACTGGTAATGAAATATGGAAAAAAAAAAAACTTGAACTGATGATAAAGGATTTTGACATTTAAAAAGTAACAAAGATGAGTTTCAAGGCTCACAATCTGGAAAAAAGTACATTTATTAGTTCAAAAAGGTCAAAAAATGAAACTGAAATTGAAAAATAATGTTTTTTTAATGGCAAATATATTAGAAAGAAGTCAAAATCATGAGTTTAAGATGGTCAAAATATGAAATAAAATCTGTAATCATGAAATCAAATCAAATTTAATATTTTGAACCTTAAAGTTTAAAATATTATATGAGAAGTTGAAATAATGAGTTGAAATGCTCAAAGTATGAAATTAAAAGTCAAAATCCTAAGTTTTAGTCCTAATTGTGAGATGCTGCATTGAAAATGTGAAATTAAAACACAAATTAATGTCTTTTCCCACATTCCTGACTTATCTAATAATTTTTACTCCTTATTTTTTCAGATTTTGTGATTTAACAAGGATATCTTCAATCATCAAGGATAAGTTCACATTTTTATACTTGAGGAAATCTGCAGACCTCATACTGATGGGCCAGTTACAACAGAAATATGAGACCATCTCTGTGTCAGGCACTAATTTACAATGCAACTTTAGTCATTTTGTCTCCTTCCGCCGCGCACTGATATCCTCTGATCAGCTGTGGAATAATAACACCAAACCAAGCTAAAACAAAGATAATGAGCAATTTCGACCGAATGATGATGGTGTGCCGTTTACTGTGGATACAAGAGGATATTTGTATGAACCGGAGTACACTGAAGAAGAACTTATACAGATGGAGAGTCAGCAGGCTGAAAGAAAGAGCAGAGAAAGTTCATTTTAAACTTTTTTTAGCAGGAGAAATCCAGAGCGTGGGTTCGCATTTTCCACACCTACACCACCAGGTAAGTCAAAATAACTTATGTTATCTTTGTTCTTGCTTGTTGTGGTGTTATTATTCCTGTAGAAGCCCGCAGACCCGCACAGCTGATCAGAGGATATCAGTGCACAGCGGAAGGAGACAAATGGCGAAAGCTGTATCTTAAATTAGTGCCTGACACAGAGGAGTTTTTTTGGGAGAAATGAAGTGCTTTGTACGTTTTGGACACAGCGTACAGGCGTGTCAACATATTTTATTGGCTTATTTCTATGTAAAACTCCTTAAACTACGCAGATAAAACATTCCCATCCACAGCCACTATGCCGCGGATCTCTCCAAACCCTTTATAACCACCAGAGCAACTTTCACAGAAATCCCTGGAGGCTAATGCCACTACTATAGCCAAGTACCTCATACGACCCAACTTCAAAAATCCTGAAATATCCCTTTAATAGTCCTTGCTTCATGCTCTGTGTCACTGTCATGCTGGAATACAAGGGCCTTCCCCACACTGTTACCACATAGTTACAAGTCTTCCAAAATTCTTTGGTATGCTGAGGAATTATAATCGCCCTTCACTGAAATAGAGGGCTAGCCCAAACCCTGAAAAACAGCTCCTTACAGTTATCCCTCCTCCACCAAACTTCACAGCTGGCACAAAGTTGGCAGGTGACGTTCCTCCAGCATCCACCAAACCCAGACTTGTCCATATGACTGCCAAACAGAGAGGCGTGATTCGTCACACCACAGAACACGTTTCCCTACAGTCCAGTGTCAGTGTTCTTGACACCACTACATCTAATGCTCAGCATTGGACTTGGATATGAAGCTTATATAAATACATTGGAAATGTTTTGGTTAAAAAAAGAAAAAAAAAACTTAGCCACTGCATTTTTGCAGTTTAGATATTGTGCATTAGCTTGTTTGATAACTGAAAACAACAAAGTTCCTAATGTTAGAATCCAGTTTTGGGGGTTCAGGAGATCACTTTTTGTGGCAGTGGCATCAAAACAAACTCTAATATTGTTTGCTTTTTACTGTATCATATCAAAGTCTAACATTCTGGTATCATGACAGCCCCACTCACAATTAACTTCACTGTTTAAGGGGATAACTTCTTAACTTCAAAGAAAATTAATATCAAACTACTGCAGGACTGGATATCACAGGGTTTGTTGGAATAAATATTTATTGTAATTTGTGTGAACTGACCCTTTAAATAGCCTTTCATGCCTTGCAGTAAGAGTTTTGCATTTATCTTAATTAAAGCCCTGCAGTGTTTCTCTGATTCATAATTGCTTATTAGTGATTAATCAAACATGAAACATGTTTAAGAGATAATTATTTACAAGAGCTTTGTCATATCTGCATACACACACAGAGCACATTAGTGCCGAAAATCTTGGTTTATTTTTCTGCTCCATTTGAGTGCAAAAGGTCAACCACTCAGAGAACATGTCAGCACAGGTGTCTGAAAATCCCCTGGAAAAGTGTGTTTATGTAGCTGGGAAATTTGTGGCATATTTTGCCATGTCAGTGTCACACACAATATTGCACGGTCATGTTTCTTACAACACAGACATCACCAGCTACCAGCAAAGCTACACAATGACAACGCAAAGCAAACAAATCTCGCCTGCTGACGCCAAGGCTGACACCCAAGGTCCTCTGTCATTGCTGCTCTACAGTACTGCCAAGAAATGTACCCCAAAAGCTTCATAATGTGCAAAAATTGTCTTTTTCTGAGGGGATGTATGAGGGAAAAGTAGAGGGATTGAGGGCAAAATGTGCGAGGGGTTCTGCTGTGGCATTTTCAGGGGCAGTGTGACATTTCTGCTGAGCGCTGGTCACCCATGGCACTTGGTGGTGACACAGAAGTGACAGAAATGCTGACCCTATTGGTCAATCTCACCACAACTCTGCTGACACATCAGTTTCTGCAGCTTTCAGTGCGAATTCAACACCCACATAACTGCTCACAGCCTGAGTCGTTAACCTCATTGTGTCTGTTTAGCTACAAAGCTGGACCAAAACCACCTGTGCTGTTATGGCGACATGCTAAACTAGAGCTCTGCAGTATAACCCATGCTCTCGTTCTTAAAATGGTTTTACCAAAATTCTTTGGCTTTTTTAGATAGACGAGAAATTCTGAGAATCTCAGAGGAAAAGCTGGCTAATTCATCCAGCATCACTCTGCGCCCTCCACCCTGTACTGAATATTAATCAGCGAATGTTCTCAGTATCAAGCTGGCATCCAATCCAAACAGATGATGGATGGAGCACCAACTGGGCTATCTCTCTCCTCTCTATCCGCTCCCCTTGCTGCTTCATCCAGATATGAGCAAATGATTTATATTGGACTATTCCCTCCTATTGATTGTCATTCAGGCTTCTGCTTCAGCATTGAGTATATTTTTTCTATAGACTGTAGCATCCTTACCGTCCAATAGTTTGCCCTCTTGTTCTGTTTCCCTCCCATTTGTTCTGTCCATCATTATCCTCCTGTCCAGTAATATTGGCCTTCCTAATCTGCTGATTTTGTTTCCAGAATGGCAAATTATCCAGTGACATAATAAAAGTGAAGTGCATTCTTTCCTCCTAATGATGGATTTTTTTCATTTAGTATCTGGCTAAGCTCCTCTTCCCTATCTGAATTCAAAGTCTCAAGAATGCTATAGTATATGGAGATTTATATTTCCATTTATTATACTTCTCTTGTTATTGCATTCCCATGCACATTTCTTTACAGAAAGCACTACCCTACATCAGAACTGTCTGCAGAGAGCTATAATGAGACCAATTTAAAAAGGTGTTTATGTAACTTACACAAGAAGTTCTATTTCTCAGACTTATAAACTTTGCTAAAGATCTGCAATGCAACTTTTGGAGCAAATTTTCAAACAAACAAATACTCCTTTTGGACATACCACCTTGACACCTTCCTCCCAGTTTCACTAGGAAGTGCATGACAAAGAACGGCAGACAAAAGTGAAAATATGCACCTAAACTTTAATTAGGAAAGTATGGATGCATGCTATTGGATTTTTGTAGGTATCTGATATGCTGATATTTACTTATTTATTCTGCATGGTACCAATATTTAAATGTTCAACCCCAAAACTTCACACTCAACACTTAAAAACTTAAGGAAAAAGGATGAACAAAGACTTTAGTCTGTTTGTCCTGCCTTAAACTCCACAAATGTATATGAACATATGGTCAATGATTACTTCTGACATAGGCTGGTATTGAGGAACAATCCATGGGTTGTAAATATTGGCCTAAACCTTTATATCTGACAATACCAATATGTCAACAATATGGTGCATATCTGTTGGAAAATAATGTCTTTGTTCATTTTTTAAGGCAAAATAAAATATTTCAAGTCTGAAAAGTGTGCTGGTTTTCTGAGACTCAATCATTATGCCCCTTAAAACAGCATCCCTTTGTGTGTGGCGGCCACCATCACCCCCTCTGGTAGCAGGGCTAACATATATGCAAGCTAAAGAAAGCACTGCCCTTCCTGTGTAAACACAGGGATGAGAACAACAAATTCCCAATGAGTTTGACTTCATGCTCTTTTAAGAACAGTCCCCTTTACAATTCATTAACTTAGGATGTATTTTTTGGACATACTGGTATTACTGTTTCATTTTAAAGCCTCTGAACACAAGTTGTTTTATTTACTCTAACTAACTGGACCAGGGGTCACATTTATTTATATGGTGCGTACTAGAATCCATACCTGAAACTGCATATGTGCTAAAAACCTCACATTAGTGTGCTCCTAAAGTAATTGAGAATAGTAAAATGTTGCACACCCACATCTTCATAAAATGTTCACTTTTTAAATCTGTATCCACCTGAAAACGTGCTCACACAGATCCGCATCCTGTTCCACCCTAAACAATCAATTCAACTCAAAAATGAATGAATGAATGAAAATGCTTATTAATGACCCCGCAGATAAAAGGCTTTCAGCTGTGAAAAATGTCAGAAACAGGAAGGTAGTAGAAGAAAATAAAATTTATGACACCCAAACCAAGGTGCTTGTGAATGAAGGGGTGGTCGGACAACACTGTTAAGATTTGACCACCCTTGTTTGGAGCAAACAAAGGTGAGACTCTGATAATGAAATGTTTGGCAAGTTTTTTCCAAGATAAATATTAGCATATTAAACTAGGAAGTAAAATATAGCTCACAAGGTATGAAGAAAAAAAAAAAAAAGATGCTTAAGTGAAATGACTTGTTTTGTATGCATTCATATTTAATCTTGATTCAATTCACAACCTCACAGTGTGTTTCGTCATTTTCCTCCTGCCTCCATAAAATCAGTTCACGTGTCACAGTTTGCTTACAGGCGTGCAAATTTCACTGTCAAGTCTGTTTTATCTATATCGCATACTTTACATGGGAAGTGGCGCATGCCAACGTCAGGCCCTGTTTTGTGCATATGCAACATTCATAAATGAGACCCCAGACCCCGTGCACTTGCGTTGAAAAATACTGAAAATAAAAATAATACAGAGGCTTTCTGGCTATTAAATAAAATGCTTCAAAATTTTTGATAGTGTGTACATTTGAGCCAACATTGTTTTGTGGCCCATTTTTTACCAAAAACTCACTAAATTCCACAGAGATACTGTACCCATCTGTTATACTGTACAGCCTAACTTCCTGGTGGGTACAACCAGTGAGTCCTTATTTAAAGGAGCAATGCTCACTGCAATCACTGGAGGCTAATGGCACCCTTACTGCCACGTACCTCATACGACTCAGCTTTAAAAATACTGAAATATCCCTTTACCCCCATACCTAGGTTTTTAAAAACAGCCTTATTGGTGCTACATTGGAAAGACAAAGTCAACTTTTGTAATTTTGCAATGCGCTGGATAAAGGCACTCAGAAAACTAGGCTGTGGGCACTGCCTAGGCAAAAATTGTGGGCTGTGGGAAAATATTTTGAAGTAGTGAAAGTTTTCAGTAGTCTACTTTGTTTTTTGTATACCTTGCGTTTTAAAATGGTTGATGACATCGAAAAGTACCTTCGCCAAATTCTCCTAGCACTGGCACAAGTAAGAAAGAGAAAGAGAGCAATGATGGTCCATTAAGTTTCAAAGGTTTTTCAACTCAGATGTTTGTTTGGGGCCTTTGTCATTTCATAAAGGCTCAAAAATTGCTGATATGCAGGCTATTATGCCTGCTAACCAAGAGAGTAGCGTAGGTGGATGTAGTAGACTTCAGCTAGGTTTTCATTGCTGTGGTATCAAAATAGGTATCCATAAAGTTTGTTTTAACTAGTATCATATTGAAGTTTAAAAGTCTTGTAGCAAATCTCCCAAACATGAACTCATGCTTCAAACCTTTCCCTATTCCTTATCCTCATGAGACTAAAGCTCCATCATATTTGTACTGTTGGCTTTCAATTATCATGTCATATTTAAAGAAGGCTTATCTCGTTACAACAAAAAATGCCCTGGGAGAAAAATAATCATGGAGCTCTCCTTTGAAAGATGAGATATGAAGGAATAAGATTCAGTGACACTGCTCCTTTGTTTTACTTTTATCTCTGTGAGCCTGCTAGCTGTCAATCCTGCGTTCTCTGCAGACTTTACGGACAGATCCTCCACGCCTCCCTGCATTCCTCCAGCAACCTGATTATTTTTAAGCTTTGATAAGTGACTGCTGAGTTTAAAGAGGATGAAGAAAAGAAGAGAAAAACGAAACCCATCAGAGCCGTTTATGGCTCTGACCTTTCGCTGCACAAGCCCAACGCTTTATTATCCGTCATTCCAACTCAGGACTCATTAGGAACAACGGTTAACTCTGACATGTGGAATTCTTCACACACAGACACAAACGCACATTCCTGCGTCTGTGGCGGTTATTAGTTTGGCATTGGGAGAGGGAATGACATCATGAGGCAGGCGGTGGTAAACACCCTTGATTGGTGGACAGCTGAGACTGCCAAGAGAGTGGGTGTCAGTGTTGGTGGTCCTCGGTCTCCTGCTCGACTCCTGCCCAACAGGGACTGAAACCAGTGAGTGCTGTTCACTCACTGCTGAGGTTGAACAAGCATGTGTTACACTGCTGGGACTGATTAAAACATTTGGGGGCTTGTTGTATTTGTTTGAACAGAGGCAACCCACATCCCAAATCCTTTCTAAACGACAACCTCGTCTTGTAGAGTTGGATGTGTATCATAAATGTGTGACCGAGTGATGTTTGGTTTGCAAAGTGAGACAGACATCAGGGTTATGGGCTGGTCTGTTTACTTTCTTTCCCATTTAAGTTTGTGAATGTGTATTTGTGCGTGTCAACACACTACATTAGTACATTTGAAGGGATTCTGTAAGCCAGGGCTTTCAGCCTTTTGCAATTCTGTAAAGTATAATTGTGTTGTCATTTTCACAAGCTTATCCTGCAGCAGCTTAGTGCACTGGAAGGAAGCCAGGAGAGGTGTTACATACTGTACACAGAGGTAATGTGATGAGAGCCACTGCAGGCTGGATAAGTACATTTTAGCACATATAGAATATAAAAACTCATTTACTGTATGTGTATAGTGTATGGATATTGATGTGCAGATGGATGTGGTATGGGTATGGATGTACAGTGTGTAACTGGAAAAAAAAAATTGTGAGAAAGAGTTTATAGATCTTTGGTTGGGGGCGGGGTCTATCTTTTAGATAAAACAGCTGTGTGATGGCCTACTCTGGGATTTTGTTAGCTAAAACATTTAATGGTGATGTTTAATTTTTCCACATCAGTCTTTAGCTTTGCTTATAGATCGTTTCCACTGAGCGGTCCAGTTCAGTTTGGTGTGGCACTGGATGCGTTTTCTATTTTAGGTTTCCGTTATCAAAAGCCGGAAAGGCTCACAAAAAAACAATCTATACCGTCCCTCTTTTTTGCCACCCTTCCATGGGGTTTGCTAATCTTACCTATCTGTCCCAAAAAGGTGGAGCCACACACACAAAAAGGGTTTGCGCTGATCTCCTTAGCCAGGCTGCAAAACAAACCATGGCTGTTGGCTCAAGGAGTGTGTAGCGAAAACCAGAGTATATCTGCTTAAATTAGAGATATTTGGACCCAATGGAGATCCACACTGTTTCCTGGACTGTGGACACTGACACGTGGCCACAAATTGGCTTTCCTGACCTTTAAGTGAACCTGACTTCATGCATAGAAAGCAGAGCCTGAGGGCACACGAGAGCTTGGTTCATCTGTTATCAATTAAAAACTGAATAAATGATCAAGTTTTGCAAATATGAAGCTTTGGATCAGTTGATTCTCCATACTTCAGAGATTCAAAACAAGAGCAAAGTACCCAGGATTTCTTACTTAATGCTGCTTAATTTTCAACACCAGTTATCTTTTTTATTGTGAAAAATTCTTACGGTACAACTCTTATCTTTTATATTGTGTCACATAAATTGTTAGAGTGTTGGATACATTCTCTCCATAAAGTGTTCATGAAAATTACTTCAGTTTTTAACCAAATACAAATCACATTAATTTACAAAAGCTACTTTATTAAATCTATGACACAAATCGATTGACCTGGACATTTTTTCGTCTTTCCCCTATAAACCCAGTCATGTTAGTCGGACATCATGGACAACTTTGCACAGCTATAAAACATAATCCATTGTCATCAGACGTCTTGTCACTTTAGATATTATTTTACTGTCTGGATGATCTGCTGTGTGGTTCTTAACATTTCCTCAAGGTAGGAGGAAGGAGTTCCAGCTCCAAACATTTCTAGAAACGTATTTCATCAGCTGAGGACCGTGCTCAATCAAACTGGATCTCCTGATGGAAACGTGGCTTTAGATACAAGTAGGGGGGGGCGTTGATGAAAAAAAAAAGGATTAGAGCTAGTTATTTAAATATAACAAAAGTTAAACTTACTGCTATGGGATGTTGCCTTTTTAAATGCTGTTTTGATTTTCTCTTTTCCTTTAATTTTACCACTCTTGATCAACTTCCATTCTTCTACAGTCCTGTTCTTACTGTACTGTTGTTACTGTTTCTACTTAAATTTATGTAATTTATTTTATTTATAACTTTTGGACATTTATTCTGATCTTTTTTCTCCCATAATCTCTGCCTTTTTTTGTTTAATCATGTCTTTGAATGACTCCAAGTCAAGTCAAATGTAGTTGTAAAGCATATTTAGAAACAATGTACCTTAAAGACCCTGTAAAGTGAAAATAAATCTGTATTTAGGTTTGTTGTATGACAGGTCACTGTGTTATGAGCCCCTAGTTAAAATTTCAGTCAAATAAAACATCTCCAAGCTTATAAAATTAAGCTTCAGAATCATGAAAAATGAGGCAGTAAAATCTGCTCCAGGATGGTGTTGAATGAGCTTAAGCCACGCTCACTCAGGGAAATACGATTCTCTCAGATTTAAAAAATGCCACGATCTGAATGTTCTTAAATCTCTGTTATGATACTTTAAATGATCCATAGACCACTGTGGCTGATAGATTTGGCAAATTTACCTCACAATGAACAAAAAACACCATTTAACTGACTGTTAGCTTTCAATAAAGGCAGTGACATCAGCTAACAACAGACTGTACTGAGATGAACTGCTCTGTAGTAGTGTTGTTTGTATTGTTATGTAGTGGTAGAGGGACTGTGGCTTGTGACATCATGAGTCCACATTTTGGCCCCGCCTAAATTAAACCAAGAAAGGAAAGAGGTGAAAAACTTTCTAACAGTCTAAATCCAGAATTCAGTCACATGTAGATCTCAGTGTTTTCACATGTTTACAGCAACCATATTCCAACATATCCAGAGTGTTGAGAGAAAAACTTTGGATTTTACTTTACAGGGTCTTTAACCTAAGGGTTGTAAAGTCAAAAGAGATAAGTAAAATAGAAATAAATGTTAACTGAGACATGAGAGTAAGGGACATTGAGACCAAAAAAAATTTAACAATCAAACATAATTTTAAAAAGAGACCATTAAGTACAGTTTTGGCAATGTTTTATGAGTTTAAGTTGTTGGCACCGGTACGCCATATTGGTATGAGTCTGTGCATCCTTAAAATAAATAATTATTAAACATCTGATGACATGTTTATATATATATATATATATATATATATATATATATATATATATATATATATATATTTTTTTTTTTTTTTTTTTTTTTTTTAAATACAAGAACTGACTAAACAAGAGATGCACCGATTGCAAAATCAGGGCCGATGCCAATACTTATGTTTTAAATAACATTAACTGAAGGATGATAGGAATCTGACACGTCAGTGGTCTGCTTCATAAATACATGGCTTTGGTAATATTTTACATTTATATGTTAAACCTCCCATATAAGGTGTTTGAGAAGGGCAGGACTTTTCAAAAAAATAATTCTTGGAAGTTTGATTGGACAAACACTTTGTCTGTCACATTCAGAACAGGCCAATCAGAGCAACAGGGCAAAACAAGGTGGAGCATGTGCAGCTCCTGAGAGTAACATGAGCTCAGCAGGCTGGCTACTTGAACTGTGGAGGTAGTACATGGATGAATGTCGAGGTCGGTGTCGAGAAGTTCAACACATTTTCTCTGCCAAGTAAGGCTTTCAGTTTGGTTCTCGGCTCCTCTTTCAAGAAAGAAATGCCGTCCAGTTCTGATAAAACTGCTTCTGTAGCTACATACGAGCTAATCGCTCCACCAGCAGCCATTGTAAATACCGGCTTACAGTACAACTACACCCTGGTCGTAATGATTATAAACTCATGCCGGAGAAGGTCAGGAGAGGAGCACAAATCTCTTTTCTGTCATGAAAAGCTTTCACTGCTCTTCTTTGCTCTTTATTTAACAAAGAACTGTGGTCCAGTTCTGATAAAACTGCTGCTATACTATAACTACATCCAAAGTAAGTGTTACACTGCCTCAAATGATGCTGACTGGTCAAGTCCAATTTTGAGCAGAGTGACCAACTTCTATGCCAGTGATGTCCAACAACACAATATAAGGTCAAATATATACGCTATTACATGAATGTTGCATCGATGAAAAGTAAATAGGACTAATACAATAAAAATGTTTTCTTGGTGGGGTGTTTTGTTTGAGTAGCCATTGTTTTTCAGGTAAAACAGAGGTCTATTAATCCAGTGCTTCTCAAACTTTTTTCAGTCATGTACCCCCTGTGAAGTATTTTTTCAGCCAAGTACTCCCTAAACAGCGCAAAGCTTTTTGGCCAAAAAGAAAGACATTAAAGAGTGCTGTGATAGCCGTCTGATTTATCAAACTTTGTAACTGATAAACAATTTTAAATTACAAATGTTTTTCCAAACATTTTAAATGTTAAAAATGCATGACTAAATTCATGGCAAAGCCTCTCATCACTAAATGTGGGAATTCAAATTAATGTAGTGAAAACTGTGACTGGAAAGGCATAAAACCATTTAAACCCAGAAGTGTGCAAAACTCTGCCCAGCTGCAGTGGTCTTTCTGGAACAATTTGGAAATAAAAACAGAGCGCTAGAAAGAACTAAAAACCTGTAAAAAATTAACTAATTATAAAAAAGACAGCATAGTGCCCTTTTTGAGATCATAATAAAGATCTCTTCTCAAACTGAAATCATGAACTTAGTTATAGATCAGCATTTATTCACAAAAAAAAAAAATCATGAACTTTTTTATGAAGGGAGATATTGTAGTTATAGTCTCAGGAGGTTTTAGGGTCATTAAATTTAATTAATTTACAAAATATAAACTCCACTTCATAAACTTAAGGTCCTTACAATGCGGGCAAAAATTTTTTGTTGAAATTATTCACACTAAATATTTACTTTTCGAACCTGTAGTGAGTCAATGCAGGCTTCCACACCTGCCACATCACCTAATTTTGCAGCGCGAAATTGCTGCGGATATCTTTTCAAAGTTTTGCTCTGACGTGCGCACATGGTTGTGGTGCTGATTTTTAAGGGCAGACAGAGGAACAAAAGCGTCCTCCTCTCTAACACAACCTGAAATTTGTCCTCTCCTCACATCTGTCTGTGGTCAGTGCTTTTGTTTTTGCCTCACATTGCCTGGTAGAGAGGGAGACAGGCAGCAGGGAGCCCTACATGTCCACATGAACACAAATACGCTACTCACACAGCTGGAGCTGTTTCTAAACTAACAGGACTTTATTCCAGTGAAATATTTACCAACACAGTCTCCTCTGACTTCAGACATACGACTTATAAATGCTCCGCATCAACCAGCTCACTGAAATGACTCCCCTGACCAGTGTGGAACACAAACAGGTGAGCCAATCTGTGCGCTGTGGAGGGAGTTAACTCCTTTCACAGCGACCTTCAGCTGTGCCCTCCCATATTACTCTTATTGATCATATTTGACATAAAATGAATGAAAGTCAGTCCCTCCTCTTACAAACTTGGCTGGCACAGTGAATGAAACAGTGAAACAAGAAGGCACTGACCCCCTGGCTGTGCGTTACGCATGGAGTGAAGGACGGAGAGGGAGAAACCTCCTTTTATCTTCCGCTCCAATAAATATCACTGTTTATCAGAGGACAGAGAAAACACCGCAGACATTCGCAGCACGAATGTGATTTTAGAATGTACATAATACACTCGCAACATCGTGTCGCTCCTGACATGCATAAAAAGGTGCTATTTTTTTTAAATAGTCTGAATATATTTTAAAATCTCAAGCACCCCCTGGAGTGCCTTCACGTACCCCCAGGGGTAAGCGTACCCCAATTTGAGAACCACTGTATTAATCAACAGTGGCTGGTTTGTTGTAGTTGGATGAGTCTCCTTTCTGTTTGAAGGAAATGAGAGAAACATGATGGATTCCTTATGTTAGGACAACAAAACAGTTAATCTTGAAATGAATTTTGCAAGTGATGAACTGAACAAAGTCATCCCTTATGCTCACACATGTTATTTCTGGAAGATACAGAACACTTTCCACAGTCAGGTATTGAGCCTTCATTTCATAGAAAATGGAATATATTCAGTGTAAAGTACTGTCCATTGAGCTGCAGAGGGCTAAACAGGCCAAAAACAGACTCAGGGTTTATTTTTCCATTCTCTAACTTTGGAGCGCTCACTCATCTCTCAAACTGGTATTCAGACTTGAGGAAATGTATGCTAGAAGGCATTTCCCTACAATCTTGCCTTATTTCAGCTTTATAAGACACTTTATACTTCCAGTTTCCAGACTAAGAGAGGGATTTCTTTCATGCAATGCCTGCAAAAAGAAAAAAAAAGTCGACATCTGAAGTAAATGGAGAGCCTATCCTTTGTTCTCAATCTGGGTTAGTTTTAGGGAGTTCAGCAGCCGTGTGCTTGTGTTGGTGTGTTATCCTTACATTTACATAGGCGTGTAATTGTTGAACTTAGCAGTGTGTTCATTCATTAGTGAGTGCTTACCTCCCTGGTCCCTCTCCTCATCTCTCTACATTAGCTCTGACAGTAATGACTTGCCAGGCCTAACCTCTTAACTGGCCTGATGCATGCTTGTGGCAGACCCACTCTAGCCGCTCAGCTAAAATGGAAACATGCTGTTTCAGTGTTTTACTTTTTTTTTTACTCTGCTCCCACTCTCTCCATTTCCCTCCTTAAATACTTATTGGGGATTTTATTTGAAATCCCAAAAGGCTATTCAGTTAAATATATGGTATTACTTTATTACAGTATTTTAAAGTAACATCAGCATAAAAATAAAATAAAATGATTAAAAAGTTCTTTATGCCCTTGCACCAGTGACAGTTGAAGCCAGAGCCATCATGTTTTTGTTGAGTTGTGTCCTTCCAGGCCATTTCTGTGAAACATTATCTCAAGAACAGGTCAAGGATGCACAAATGCATTGGCAAAACAACTAAGTTTGCAGAGGCATCTCTAATGTGGTTGAAATTAGCTGCGCGGCACAGTGGAATAGTACGTTTACACATTATGCAATCTTGGACTTTTTTCTTGGAACAAAAACACCCTTGCCAAAGATATGCAGCGGACTACAATCTCCCTGTAACTTTAACTGCACAGCAGTTAGATTGTAACACGTACCTCCTTTTATCAACTGATAAGAGAAGTCTGCACATCGGATTCATCAGCTGATGATGTGATCTTTTCAGCAAGAGCCCCAAAGCGTCTTTTTACACACAAATGTAGACTCTGATTACGGTGTAAAAACTACACTAAAAGACGACTTTGTCAGAGTCTCTGCAAAACAAATGAACAAATAGAGTCTGATCCACTTTTCAGCACCATTACCTTATGAGCTCCCAGTACAAGGATCACTATTTTGCAAGGAACTTTAACAAAGCTCACGCCCACAGAGATCTTTGTAGAGAAAAGCCTGCATCTAACCAAGAAGAGGCCTGGGTGATATATAAATTGTTTTTATTGCAATGTTTTTTCTAATGAAATGTATGATAAAACAGAATTGTTTATATCAATGTAGTTTATGTTATGGTAGATTTGAAAAAGAAGACAGTGTTTTATTTCAGGCTTATGAGTTTATACTACAGTTATCTTTTTAAACATCTTGAAGCATTTTTAAGCATCTCTCATCATGAAGTAAGTTTAAATGAGATGTTCTACTATGGATTTCTATTGTACGATTTGTCCCCTCTAAAGTGGAAAAAGGATATAATTATTCTGTTGTTCTATAATAAAAAAATATTTTGGTCCCTGGTCAAAATGAAAAAAAATAAATAAAAATAACACAAGTGACCTCAGCTACTGAAAAAACATTGATATCAGCATCCACACTGATTTTCTCATTTGGTGTGTCATTATAAGTTGTGATTACTTATACATAATGTTCTTTTTTTTTTTTTTTTTTTTCAAAAAAAGATTCTTATTTTTATTTTTGGCATTTTAATGCCCTTATCAACAGCAGGGGAAAGTGAATAGAATTGGAAACAGGGTAAGAGAGCTGGGGAGAGACATGCAGTAAAGTGCCACAGGCCGGATTTGAATCTGGGCAGACCGTGAGATGGTGCGCGCTTTAAACCAATAGCCAACCTGCGCCCCTTATACATATTCTTTAATTGAGTACTCACATAACTAACAGTTTTCAAAGCCAGAGAAATTCCTGATGATTTTCACAAGTTCTGTCAACAAAACCAGCCCCCCATGTAACAGAGAACTGCATCACTCCCATCCCCTGTAATGTTGTGGCCCTACTAGACATTACCAGGCCAAGCAGAGACCAATTGTGTTGCTCAGCTTATCCCATCTCCATTGCTTGTTTCAATTTTGGTTAACAATATTTTGATTTTATTCATGAGCTCGGCAGAATGAGGGAGAAAAGTTAAATCTAATAATGTCATAATGTTTATAATTATTAGCAGATGTAACGATGAAGAGTCCTGCTACCACCACTCCAGTAAAGGCAGCAGAGAAAGATACAGACAGGTGAATAATTTCAAGCTAAAGGTGCATGAAACAGTCACCGGTTGTAGTCTGTTGTATGTTGGAGAATTAATAATTCCTATAGGATTATGAAGTCTCTTCACATCATTCAAATCTTCTCTACAGTCTTCAGCAGACAACTCAATAAAGTTTCAATGAGGAAATACTTAGAGTGAAAACAGCCAAAATGTGAAAATACTGCATTTCAGATCAACTACCAGATTCATATCTTGACTAAAACGTTTTATACTGTTGGATAATCCGAGTCCTAACAGGTAGTCTCTGCAGTACAGTTATTTTTTTTAACAACTATCATTTTCAACCACTACTCTGATGAAAAATATACTTTTACAGAGGAAAGCAGGCAGCATATTTTCCCAGACAGCGATGTGTTATTTATTGCACGTATTAAGGTTTGGAGAGGAGTGAATTCTTTTCTTGTGTTATCAGACACATGCTGCAGATTGGAGGAACATATTCATGAAGGACTTTTACCCTTTAGGGCCCTTTTACCCTCACTCTATCCAGAGGGCGGAAAAGATACACGAGTTCAGCTATATGATTCCTGACTGGACTGCAGAGATAAGAAGGCCCAAATAAATCTCCAGCCTTCCAAATGGGCTCCAGTGACAGTAGAAATAAAGAGGTTTTGGTTGGTCGGCCAGATGACTGACGTCTCAGTGCCGTTCCCACCTCAGTGACCAGCAGATAAACCGAGGATTAGAGGTAGAGACTATTAGACGGCTACACACACACCCACACAATAAATGCATCACATCATTCCCTTAGGCATAGTGTATGCAAACAAAAACACACATTTATACATTTTCAATCATATACTCCCACAATCTTAAATATACGTTATGGTGTTTAGGAACATTCAGATTTTTACTACTTTAGCAAAGAGATGTTCTTTGACACCTCTTTTTCATTCGGTACAATTTTGGAGTAATGAATGGGTGAAGTTGGTCATATTGTGATCAAGCTAACACAATATCTGGTGACAGGATAAGGAGAAGTCTGCTTAGTCATATTGTCTATTGTAACCCAGGTACAGCCAAAAGTCCAATAGCTTTTATTCACTTTTCAGGGCTGATACTGATACAGAGTAGTTTATGAGACCACTCATGGATATTTGGAACCAATATGCATTTGTCATGACATACGAAATGTTCTTAATGTGGCAAAAGCAAAATTTCATTATCAAAAAAAATGAAGGAAAATAAACAACTAAGCCCTACCTCTGTCAGCATGAGAAATAGCAACACATTAGCAACAAGAAAACAGGAAATGATGCCATAAGCTTACTGTGAAAGTGGCACCCAGGCTAAAGTGTTGATTGGCTAGAACTCATATGACATCTAGCCAATCAGACTGTGTTGGATACAGGACATTTGGCGAGACCGAATGAAAATAAAGCCAGGGGGGAAGACACACTTTGCAGTGGAACCAACGTAACACACTGTTGACTGATTAATTTTACAGATTATCGGTAAGATACCAAAACCAGTAAGTGGCCGAGTGCAAAATATTAGCATCAATAATCAGCCAGGCCAAAAATCGGTCTTCTTCTATTTAGAACATCCAACTAAACACCAAAAAAATAATGGTCCAGGTTCTGAATGAGATCCTGTTAGTGATGCGGTCTTTGCATCGGTCTGTCATGGTGAAGAAAGAGCTGAGTCGAAAGGCGATGCTCTCGATTTACTGGTCGATCTACGTTCCTACCCTCACCTATGGTCACAAGCTGTTGGTAGTGAGTGAAAGAACAAGATCCCGGATACAGGCGGCTGATATGAGTTTCCTCTGTGGGGTGTCTGGGCTCTCCCTTAGAGATAGGGTGAGAGGCTTGGCCATCCAGGAGGGACTTGAGGTAGAGCCGCTGCTCCTCCGCGTTGAGAGGAGCCAGATGAGGTGGCTCGGGCATCTGGTCCGGATGCCTCTTGGATGCCTCCCTGGTGAGGTGTTCCGGGCAGGTCCCACTGAGAGGAGTCCCCAGGAAAGACCCAGGACACGCTGGAGAGACCTGGGAACGCCCAAGATGGATGGATGGATGGATGGATGGTAGTATGAAATGAATGGATCAATGCTTTACTGGCATACTGTATTCCATGCTTCTGAATATCAATTTAAGCAGTCTGAATTAAAAAAAAAAAAAAGCTCTACCATTATGATTTACAGTGTTACCCCTCTGTACATCCTCTCTGACCAATCACATGATTCAAGCAACAGTGCCATGATCCCTCACTGCCTTCCTGCCAACACAGTTAATTACCTGGACATCTCACTGCGGTACAGCTAGAAGCTGTTTTGACCCTTTGTAACCCGTAGACCCCAGAAATCATCATGTATCAGGAATTTTAGGCTCCTAAAAGGCTTGACTGAAGCCAGAGGAGGAGAAGAGAAGCAAAACAGGGAGGGTGAAGATGAAGGGAACACAGTACGCAGAGAGAGGAGAGATGTTATCAGAGGATCAGAGATTCAGTCTGAGCCGTTGACCTCTCTGGGATGTGAACTCCTGGCAGCCTTGGCCTTATATAATTCCAGGAGGTAGGAAAGACACGGAAAAGGAGATAAAGCTGCTGAACAACTTCATAATGCACACATGTGTTTCCCATGAATAGTGGGAAAGTGTTCTATACAGGATAGCCTCGTGGATGATGTACTGCTGTATGAAACAAGAGCGTCTGACCTTTAGAACAGATAATTTTCTGGTTATAAGCTCAGCTTCTGGCTACTTTTATCATCCAAAAGCGAACAAAATACACTGGAAAAGTTGTGCTCATTAATGAAAATGTAAACATTCTGCTTTTCAAAGTCCAAGCAAAGTCAAGAATTAATGATGAGCCTTTTGATTAATATGTAAACTACCTCTTAAGGCGTCAACAGATTTAGAAATTTGATTAATGTTTATAAAGCCAAAGTTTATTTCTACTTAGTTTCCTGTTTTACAAAAAATAGGAAAATCCCTTTGGGCGAGGCTGCATGAATGATGTGCCAACATTGTTCTTCTCAAATAACACCCTACTGAAAATCAGCAGCATGAATCAAACTAAAGCTAACCAGCCTGAGCTGAAGCCTGCCATTATAGCAGCAGACATAAAACATTAAAAGTACCCTATTTCCTCCAATATATGTTCTTGTTAGAAGACATATGGCGTGGCCTGTGCACACAGAGATTTACAGATGTAATGCAAACACTGTGAACCCATGAGAGACACAATCATCATTTATGTGGTTGTTCTAATTAAATCAGCTGTACATACTGCTGAGCCAGCTGCCACTTGTATGATAGTTTTCCTGGTAGCTGGTCTACCAGGGTCTCTTTAACCATCATTCAGGGATCTGAATGGATTCTGGGACTGTTACAGTTGCATGCACAAGGACTTTAAGCTCCAAAGTCTGAGAGCTTTATACAAGCAAACTCTGCATCTGTTTGGCTAATATCAAATGTTATGATTTTGGGTGACCCTTTGTCATTAAGTGCATTATTGTGCCTATTAATGGAGTACGCGGTTTGGCTCAAGTACAACTTGATTTCCATGAGCACACACCAGTTTTGAGGAGAGCTCTTCCTTTCTCTCTGATTTGCATGGTGTTGCCGTTGGCTGTCGATTATCCCTTGAGGATAATGTGATGCAGTTGTGCAAATGCTGCACCCTGGAGAATGGCCCTTATCTTCAATGGCTCTGCTAAACTCCAGCTGTTTTTTAATTGGCTGTCAGGGTGGGTGAACAACAAGTACCTCCCAGCAGTGCTCTGTTGGGTGATGGAGAAGCAGTAACGCGTGGCATGTGGCCAAGAACTTGGAGAGCCTGCCTGGGTCAATAGGAGCGATACTTGCTGCTGTGGTTTTCAAACAATTTCTCCAGAGGGGGGCAAGATTTACACAAGATTTGTTCTCATCGTCTAAACTGATTTTGTGGGCGACTGGGTAAGATAAACCAACATTATTTGTTTACTTAGATTTTGCTATCAACCATGGAGGCTACATCAAACAGCCAGTTTCACAGCAAAGGGAATGTGATTGCTTTAGCAACACCACATGCATTCAGACAGAGACACAGACGTACACAGCTGTAATCAGAGGAAGGAAATATGCTGAATGCAAAATTGAAACTTTCAAGTACAGCACTTATTTACACATTTTAAAGTCAGACTGCAAATCCCACATTTTTTATTAAAAACATAAAATTATTTGAGAAACCCAATACAACAAAATCTGCCACAAAACACAATTAATCCAGCATTTGATTTAACACCCTATCAAAGGCCTTATTGATACAATTAATCGAATTTAAGTCAGGAGAGACTTATTTCAACTTTAACAATGATTTATTTAGCAAATTTTAATTAAAGAGAAGTGTGCATGTCTTTGGCGATTAGACTCCAGCGTCATCATTTCATGTACTTAAGAGGTAGTGAGGCAAATGGCAGGAGAAGGATACCTGCACCTCAGATGCTGATGAACTGAATGGAGGTGGCTGGGGTGGAGGAGGGTTGCAGTGTCCACACTGAAATGACAGGCTGACTGCGGGAGATATTTAAAATAGGTGCATGATGATTGGTCAAACAAGGTTCCGGCAGAACCTGTTTAGCTTAGTGCTTAAGAGAGTGAATGCCCATGGAAGTAGGGAGAGATATGAACAAGCGGTGACTGATGAATGAGAAGAAACAGTCTATGTGCTTGAACTTTTGCTGAGCTCCATTCAAATTACAAAAAAAAAAACATTAGCTTGATATGATTTAATTATTCCAAACACTTTCAGCCATTAAACTAAAAACGAGCAGGTCTCAATTCATGTAAAGAAGAAAAAACACTCATAATAGTCAAAAGTTGTCAAAATGTTCAGTTCTGAGGGACTTTTTAATGCAGTGGGGCAGATCCACAAAGGAAGAGTTTCTCCACCTTATAGCACCGGGAATAGTACAGATATAATGTCTGTTACTGGCACAATTTTTCCATAAAAGAATTTTCTCTAATTATATGGTGCTAACTAAGGGTGCACAATAATATCCATGATATCTGGAGCCTTTAACTAAAAAAAAAGCTAATTATTAGTATTGGCAGATATGAACATTTCTGTCAATATTTACAACCCATATATTAGTTGTACCAACAAATCTACATCAGCTGAAGTGTTATTGTTTTTTTCTTCCTTCTTTCTTTAAATTCTGAAGTGTGTTTTAAGAACTGAAGTTTGTTTCTTTGTTAATTCCTAACTCCTTGAGACCTGAGCTTTTGTTTGAAATGCATTTTTTATTTCTCCCTCTAATTTGGGATCAGTGGGACCTGTCAGGTTTTGAACACTCAGCCTTGTCTTTTAACAGTAATTCATTTTTACTAAAACTGATGTCCACAAATCTCCTGGAGGTCCTGTTTCTGCTGAAAACACAGCACTGGGTCTATTTTAGAGCATCTGTTTCGGCTGTGTCGACCAGTTGTTGGGGGTCATGTAGAGAGGGATGGTGGAGTCACATTTCCTCTTACTTTGATGATGGACCACAAGGACTTGTTAAGGCCAAGCATGAATAAAATTCTCCTACAGGTTCGAAGACTCTTGGAATTTTTCTTTCCAAAATTCACACAAATTTCCTTGAATTTAAAAAAAATTACCCAGAGTATATGTGAAAATTCTTTAACATATTTCTAAATTAGCCCAGGCATAGTGCACTTTGAGTGCACTCTGCACGTGTTTTGCTTCTATCCATTTGGCACGCCAACGATAAATGTGCAGAAATTACATCTCATTTAAATGCACATAACATGAATTTCTGTTGTAGATAAAGAGCAGAGGAGAGAGACAGCAATGTGTGATGGTCCCTTCAAGTATGTCTTCAAGTCCTGACGTGCAAACTTAATGTATTTTCAATTCACCTCAGTAGACAAACTGCACGCAGTCATGATGGTGAATGTTAGAAAATTACACAGCACAGACTGGAAAAGTTGTCATCTCACCTGTTTGCACTAATACTGAAGACTAAGTTATTTTGTTGTGCTGTGATCATAGAATATAATAGATAATCACAGATAATAGACAGATTCATGCTGGTCAGCTCTGAGTCAAATGTTATTTTTGTATATAATGAGGATGAAATATTTTATAGTGCGAAAAAGAGCTTGTTCATTTTAGAGATGGACAGATTGTAAAAATCAGGGCTGATGCTGGTACCAGTGTTTTTTAAAGACCCTGTAAAGTGAAAATAAATCTGTATTTAGGTTTGTTGTATGACAGGTCACTGTGTTATGAACCCCTAGTTAAAAATTCAGTCAAATAAAACATCTCCAAGCTTATAAAATTAAGCTTCAAAATCATGAAAAATGAGGCAGTAAAATCTGCTCCAGGATGGTGTCGGTGTGTCTGTTGAATGAGCTGAAGCCATGCCCACTCAGGAGAAATAAAGTCCTCTCAGATTTAAGAAATGTTACAATCTGAATGTTGACATTATGAGCAGAGTGCACCTGCCTGGCTCCGTGTCAGAGCAGAGACAAAGTCCGTTTTCTGGCTCAAATATCTGTTATGATGCTTTAAATGATCCATAGACCACTGTGGCTGATAGATTTGGCAAATTTACCTCACAATAAACAGAAAAACAGCATTTAACTGACTGTTAGCTTTCAATAAAGGCAGTGACATCAGCTAACAACAGACTGGACTGAGATGAACTGCTCTGTGATCTTATATTGTAGTGTTAGAGGGGGAGGTCATTCCCTACTGTGGGCTCATGACATCATGAGCCCACATATTGGCCCCGCCCACATGAAACCAGGCCAGGAAAGAGGTAAAAAACTTCTAACAGTCTAAATCCAAAATTCAGTCACATGTAGATCTCAGTGTTTTCACATGTTTACAGCAACCATATTCCAACAAATCCAGAGTGTTGAGAGAAAAACTTTGGATTTTACTTTACAGGGTCTTTAATTACATCTTTTGGTATAACCCTGTCATAAAGGCCACATTTCCTCTCATGTCTGACCACGAAAATGATCAGTTTGTCCAACAGGTCAAATCGTTTGCCCAATATAATATGTCTCTTATAAATAAACTGCTAGGTGTGCCAAAGCATTGAATTGAGTCATTACAAAATATACATTTGCTACTGACATTTGCTTAAACCTGCAGCTTTTACTATGGTTGATGTTTGTCAAAAGGGTCAATACTGGTTTAATGCCGATACACTGGTGCATCTCTAGTTCATGTTTTAGTTAAAGAGGGGGCAATGAAGACACCATCACTGGTTAGGTTGATCGAAGGATAGAGAGAGGTTTTTTTTTTTTTTTAACAACTATTCGATTGGTTGGTGCATAGGTATTATTTCAGAAGAGCGTGTTCTTCTTTAGCTGACAGCCCTACTAATAACATCTGTATGAGCCCATTTTAACCCCTCCATTCATGATCAAAAGAGTTTAAATCATGCTTTAGATGTGACTTACAGCTGTCATATTTTCAGACTATGTAGATGACAAATCTGACGACTCGGTGCTGAGCTACCCCACAGGACTACAGGATCTTACTTCAAACTGCCTTGTGACAAAACTTGCAGTGTGCTATATGTCACAATTTGGAGTTACACTTGTCTAACAGCAGCAACAAGTATACGGCTCAGTGGTCAAAAGAGTTTGAGTGATGGGCACTCAGAGTCGCCCTGAGCTCTCCTTTTTCTGAGTGGCATTTCAGTCAGATAGAGGCAGAGTGGCTGGATGACATTTATTCTTCTAGACTATCTGAGCAAAAACTATAAGTCCTTTAAGCAGAAAGCACTAATAGTATAAGTTTACTGCAGGAGCTGCTGCTGAGTTAATACACTTTCTGCACATAGAAGAAGAAGTGGATGGAATAAAACGCCTTTCCACTGCACTTGAAGGATTGTCCGGCTGCCCTGGTGAGAGGCACTGATCCATCCTCGCTCTGCCACTTGGTTCAGTATCAAACCACCAAACTGAAATGTCACTTCAACTTTCCACAAGCACTTGTCACTGCAAGACGAGCCTTGTCCCCAGGCTACGGCTGCAGCTTTCATACAGTGTGATGTCAGAAAGGCTATTCCACCTCCATCTCACATTCAGATCTTTTTCACCTATCGCCTTTAATGTGTTATCCCTGTGGTTATGTGTGGGAGAGTCTGAATTCACTCAAGGGATGCTAAAAGCGGAGCATTACACTACTGCCCCTGGCCAGATGCACGCACACTCAAAAGCTCAGCAAGATGTGTTTCTAGACGTTCGTTACTGCCGCACATGTACACACCGTCTCTAGGAGGGAAGGTAACCAATTTCAAGAGGCTTGACACCTGCAGCCACTTCCCCCTCACTCTCTCCTTCGCCTTCTCTATTCCCCTGTCCCTCTCTCTCTATAGGTCGCTCTCTTCTGCTGCCTCACCTGTCAGGCCGAGGAGAAAAATTCATTCACAGTGAGGAAAGGAACCATTCGCAGGTGTGGAGAAGAGATTCTTTCCTGGTTACTCTCTGCCCCAGTGAGAAATGGGTAATGTTTTGACTTTCATTGCAAGACATCAACCACGACTCAGATGGAACCTACAAATTTAGAGCTTATTAAACTGCCAAGATCTGTAGTTTGAGCAAATGCAATGGAATTATGAGAGGACAATAACTTAAAAAAAACATTCTTATTTCCTTTACTGAGGGGTGGATATTGAATATACATCAGGATTTAGGAAATCAAATTCAAAACTTTGCCCTTTAGAGGCCAGTTAGGGTTAGGGCCCACTTCTTGCTATATTGAAAGAAATGCAGAAATAAATGCAACTATTCTTAATGTTATTAATATAACCTGAAGAGATGCATTAAGTTGTGTACTTTGTATCCTATTGGTCAGTTCATTCCAGGCTGACATAACACGTATGGTAATCTTCTCATTTGCTTTTCAAAGTCAAAGCCTGATCTTATTTTTTCTCTGTGGTAAGACAATCTCATCTTTCACAGTTTTTCTGGGATAGTTCTTTGGTGGTTACAGTAACTTGCAAAGTTGCTTTGTTTTTTCTCTGGATCTGTTCATTTCTACTCTAAATAATTTGAAAACATCTGATTATGACATCTGAATGCAGACATTTCAGACAGGAGCTCAGTCTTTGCTAACCACTTGAATCATCTTTGTAGAGATAATGGTTTAATTCTCTCCAGCCAAGAGCTTTTGCCATCTGAAAGTTACATGTATATAAGTGAGGCCTGGCAGACTACTTCCTGGTTAGACCATTATCTTTCTACTAACGATGCTCATGCCTCATTGACACACATGGAAATTTTATATGATGTATCTACTTCTGATCATATTCCTGTGAAGATGGTTATTAGTTTTGATAACATCCCTGCAGCTGTAAAATGTGCAGACAATTCCATTTGTGACCAACTGGACTGGTCCTCTCTTTCATGTGATGTTTCTTGTCTGCTCTAAGGTTGTCAAAACTGGATTTGCACAAAATTACTACAATCATGGTCAAATTAAATCATGTTAAGATAGGTATTTTGTAAGAAAAACATATAGATCTGTTTTCTTACAGTTTAATGAATGGAAGAAATAAAATCGATGTAGATTTTTTCCTGCAATGTGTCACTTTTTCTGTGTGGGTCTTAGGGGGGCTCAGCTTTTCTTTAAAAGCAGAGGGACTGCTCTGAAGAAAAAAGGTTGAAACGACTGACATAGACAGTACTTAAGCTCACAGATAGGTCAACTGAGAATGCAACAGATCATGGCTATAGTAAAATTTTAGAGCGCCCTCTTCTGGGTCACAGTGTAAACTGTCTCAAACAGTCTCATCAACTCTGACAGACTTTAGAGTACAAATGTAGACAGGTCATTACAGTCCAGACAAAATGACTGGCTGTCAGCGGTAGATGAAAATAGAGCTCTGGAAATAAAGTGACCATGATACGATGTGAACATATGCTTAGTCCCTTTATGAATGTTTCATCTTGCCACTCTCTGCCCTTAAATACACTTGTCCCCTTCCTCAATCTGTGCAGCATATTGCAACATATGGCGACTTTACGATGACTGTCCAGTCGCAGTCATATCAGCCAGTTTAGAAGTGAGGACGTGCCATCTGTCAAAAAGCTGATCACTGCTGCATGCCAAATACTGTCCTGCCATAACTGATAAAATACACATAGAACATGGAGAGAAAGTGGGATTATGCACAAGTAAAATGAAAGGATTTAGAATAGCACCTTGAACAAATCTGGATTCTTGGACAACTTAAACGATCTTTAACTTCAACTCTTATCACCGGGAAAAATCAAATCTTCAATGAAACCTTTGTTTGGGATCAGCATGTGTTGTTTGTGATATATCTGACAGGTCTGTTTATTGAGTCAAATCACCATGTAGAGAGGGTATTGTTTCCCACAAAGTTTGCCAGGATAGAGATCTGGAAAAGGAAAATGTACCCGCATGGCTTCCTCGCTCTGGTTCAGTAGTAAGATACAATGAAACAATGGTGCAGCCTTTGCACTGAAATGAAAGAAAACATTTGTTATCTCAGAGTTGTAGGAGGATCTAACAAAAACTCAGCATGCCTTCATTCACCCTGGTTAAACAAAAACTATCAAGCCAAGCTAGAATCAAAATTCATCTTTCTCATCAGTGGAGATCAACCATGGAAAAAGATGTTGCCACATCACTTTGGCCGAGCTGCAGAATTTCCATAAAAGAATTACACCCCATCTGTTCTAGTGTTTATAATTAGTGGTAAACACTAGGAGGGGAGATTAATCTCATTTGACAAAGCAGCAGTAACAAACAGAGTAAAATGGCCAGGCCTGGTGGCAGAGCTATTACACTACAGAGAGAAATAACCACCAATCTATGGCAGTAACCGGACACACAGAGGAGGAAAGACAATAACAAAGGACACAACTCCCCAACAAAGTAATGGGAGGTTGAAACAAACTTTAAATACTGCTCACTCAGGCCCTTAACCTCACCTCATTAAGCATGGTCAACATAATTTGACTTTTTTGACACAAAAAAATCTAATTAGTTAATGTCAAAGTGAAAACGGATTTCTACAAAGTAATGTACAATGAGTGACTGCATTAATGTTCACCCCCTTCAAGTCAGTATTTAGGAGATGCACCTTTGGCTGCAATCACAGCACTGAGTCTGTGTGGATAGGTCTCAATCCTGCTTGCACATCTGGACCAATGGTTCTGGATTTTTCATTAGTTTTTATTTTTATTTTGTTCTGTGTTCGATTTTAGTTTAGTTTTTATTAGTTTTGACTGCTGGTTTGTTAATTTAGTTTAGTTTTTATTTTGAAAAAATGCTTTGTTTTAGTTTAGTTTTTATTAGTTTTAGTGTTGGTTTTAGTTTTTTTACGGATAGATGTCGGGGCTGAGTGAGCTTCATACATTTTTAAAAACATATTAAAACAGGCTACTCTTCACTTATCATTTTATTTATTTAATGATGATATTTCAGTACAACTCCAAACATATAACTACCGCTATGTAAAGTCTTAACCAATCAGCATTTACCAAGATTATAAGCCTGAATTAATAAAAAGACATAATAATTACTCTAACCATCCAGTAATTATGGATCCAACTAGCATGGGTGCTAGCTTTAAGTGCATAGCCAGCAGACTTTGCACATCTCTTGTCAAAAGCAGGTCACTTGGGTCTTTTAGGCCTGTAAAAATTATACAAATGGTTTATTTCACTAGTACTGTCAAGTGTGTGTTTTTGGTAGTCTTTTTAATGATGGTGTGGCCTGTTTTATGCTGGACATGTTGTTTATGGGTGTAACAACAATACAACTGAATCAAATCATGCTTACTTTTTTATAAAGATAATTTTTGGGCCTTTTTTGCTTTATTGGACAGCACAGCTGCAGAGAGACAGGAAGAGAATGGGAAAAGACATGCCCCAAGCAGCTGCAAAATCGGGGTTTGAACCTTCAACCGGCGCATCCAGGACTGTAGCCTCTGCATATGGGCATCTGCTACTAAGCACCCTAATCAAAGTACTTCATCAGTGTTTCATATTCAGTGAAATAAAGTATAGAGCACCTGTTAAAACAACTTTAAGGTGACAAGAACTTATCATCTTAATGATGCCCTAAGAAGAAAATAGCAAGGAAAACATCAAAAAAGCAATCCCTCCTTCACTGTTTGACAGTACCTCCATTCTTCACACATGCATGCATAATATACACTAAACATATTTTAATACACTAACATATGCTTCTGCCCCCTCATGCCGTGGCAGGGGTGGAGGAGATGTGCTTTATGTTTAATGAGTCGTGTCTAAGGTGTAAATAAAGCATTGTCTATCCCAGACGGTGGTTACGCTGCTGTACCTTCACAGCTTCATTTAATCCTTATATTCACCTCTCTGCACTCTTATAGCCTCTGATCACGGCAGAGAGGGGATACTTCTCTCCTTCATCATCAATCATCAGAGCTTGTGCCCTGTCACCCCGCTGGCAGAGGTGCTGTGTGCTATTGTGCTGTACTATTGTTTTGTTCTGTTTTGTTTTTCTGTATACGACTGGCTCTATTTTTGGACCAGGGGAGGTCTTGAGGGGTTGGCTTTGCTCTCATAAAAAACTCAACGGTGATCTAGATGAATGTTTACCTCCAGAGATTTGGAAAACTCACAAAACTTTCAAAGGCAAGCGGTTTGCTGCTGCCCTTGAAAGTCTCTAAACAAATGTTTCTGAGTGTGATAAGCAGATAATCATCAGTACATGGAAACACAAGCTTCAGTTCAGTCAAAAGTGCAGCCAAGTTCATGCAGAATAAAGCAACATCAC